>NW_025814514.1:0-38120 GCF_018902025.1 Drosophila willistoni | reverse complement strand
TAGCTGAAGCAGCAAGCCAGGTAACATCGCCGCTTACCATAAGAAGAGCGGAAGCCTAAATCATCACACAGAGGCACCTAAAGAGCAGGTCAAGGAAATTACGTGCGTCGTATGTAACGAACCTGGGCACAAAATACACAGCTGCCCATCGTTCAAAGCCACGCCACATCAACGAAGATGTCTTTTCTGAAAAATCACAAGCTCTGCCAACAATGCCTAAACCGTCATCACCAAAGTGCCAACGTGAAAAGGTTTGCGGCATCGAGGCTGCCGAAGCAAACATCACCCATTGATCCATGAGATGCAGCCGAAGCCAGAGGCTGCGAAATCCAGCAGCCCAAACAGACCAGCTATGGTCACCAACGTGCATACGCCGGAGGGCAAGCACACCCACGACCAGAGAGTCTGGCTCAACATATTTCCGTGTCATTCCAATACAAATCATCAATAAAACGAAAGTCACTAACACTTTGCATTTCTAGATGAGGGATCGGCACTAACGCTCATCGACAACAAGGTCTTTAAGCAACTCGGCTTAAAAGGCGTTCCAGATCCACTGTGCCTAAAATGGACCAACGATACAACACGCGAAGAAAATGCTTCGGAACGTGTCACGCTTACGGTTGCCAATCCACATAATGGCAATCAATTCTACTTGGAAGAGGTTCACAGTGTAGATACCCTGGATCTACCTGTACAGTCTATCGACATAAGGGCTCTCGCAAAGAATTCCCCCACCTAGCGGGACTACCGATAGCATCATACACCAACGCACGCCCAAGCATCCTAATCGGCACAAATAACTGGAACCTCGCCGTACCCCTTAAAATCAAAGAGGGGGCATGGCACCAACCAATAGCGTCAAAGACGCGACTGGGATGGGCCTACAAAGCTCCACGCCATCAAGGGCCACTAGAGCTAATGTCAGCGTTCACATGTGTGGATGCCGAGACGCAGACGCCAAGCTGCATGAGATCATCAACAAGCGTTCTCATTAGACGCTACCACAGCAAAACCGCTATCATCACCAGAAGAAACTCAAGCTCTAACCAGACTTGAATCTACTACCGCCTTGAAGAAGGCAGGTATGAGGTCGGTCTAATGTGATAGCTACGCAAACGCACTAAAACGGCTTAAATGCCTACAAAAGCAATTTTACCGACAACCACAGTTGAAGGAGCAAATCACCAAGCAAATCGAAACCTCGTCGAAAAGGGCTATGCTCGCATGCTGACGCCGGAGGAAATAGCTGCACCAAACAGACGGACATGGTATCTACCAACCTTCATAACTAAAAATCCAAATAAACCAGAGAAGGTCCGGCTTGTATGGGATGCAGCCGCCCAATCCGGCGGCAAGGCCCTGAATGACTACATCTGGAGTGGTCCAGATCTCCTAAACTCCCTGTTTGACCTCTTACTCTCATTCCGAGGGACAAGTGGCGATCTGTGGCGATATCGCCGAGATGTTCCACCAGATCCGAGTGAGACCAGCAGACACCCATGCGCAAAGGTTTCTGTGGTTCGACAGCAAATCCGAGAGGCAAGAGCCTAACGTCTATGTTATGGAAGCGCTTACTTTCGGAATCAATTGCGCACCCTGCATTGCACACTTTATTCGTGACAAAAATGCAGATCGATTCTGCCAACAGTACCCTCAAGCAGCACAAGCCATGAAGGACTACCACTACGTGGATGATTTTATATACAGCGGCGACAACTACGTGGAAGTCGGAAACATCGCAACTCAAGTCAGAGACATCCATGCAGCAGGTGGTTTCCACATACGCAATTGGTCTTCGAACTCAAAGGAGGTCCTACGAATACTAAAGAGCGATTCGCTACTCCCCGAAGCTGTCGAAATTACCGCAACAGAAAAGGTCTCGGCTTATATTGGATGCCGCACTCCGACGTATTCACATTCATCTGCAAGTTCGCCAGGCTGAAGCGCAACGTTTTAGACAGGACAAAACACCAACCAAACGCGAGCTCTTGCAAGTACTTATGTCAATGTACGACCCACTCGGCTTCATCTCATGCTTTACAATAGAGCTGAAAATCCTACTGCAAGAAGTCTGGAGAAGCGGCATTGGTGGGATACTGGTTTGCCCGACGCATTGTTACCCAAATGGATACGATGGAAACGGATCCTTACAACAATCGCCGGATTGACCATCCCGAGATGTTATTTCAACAGCAGCGATCAAATCCATGATGTCCAGTTACACACGTTCGTTGACGCCAGCGAATTGGCATACGCAGCAGTCTGCTACCTTCGGATACGCCAGGGGAAAGAACCTACCTCAGCTTCGTGGCCTCCAAGGCGAAAGTGGCACCGTTGAGTCCACTATCTATACCAAGGATGGAACTGCAGGCCGCAGTTATCGGAGCAAAGCTGAGTAACCGAATCCAACGCAATCCAAGTTTGTCAATTAACTCGAGTTGTTATTGGTCCGACTCAAAGACTGTTCTCAAATGGCTTCGTATGGATCCACGAAAGTTTCAGCAATTCGTCATGCACCGCGTGGGCGAAATACTGGAATTCACAAACGTTAGCCAATGGAACTGGGTTCCAACCAACCTTAACCCTGCAGATCTTGCTACTAAAACAAACAACGCCAATAAATATAAAACTTGGCTACACGGTCCAGACTATTTGCTGCAGGATCAACACGAGTGGCCAAAATGCGATGATTTGGGCCACCAAACAATGCTGAAGTCAGGCATAACATACTCTTCATCGACAATTCGCCGATGGAGCTAAAACTTAACGCGGAATATTTTTCCGACTGGCGCAGGCTATATCGAGCTTTAGCGCGCTTTATTCTCTACATTGAGAAACTGAAAGCGAAACAAAAGAAGGCATCTCCACCTACAGAGGTGTCTTACGAGATGATTCAGCAGGCACGCACACTCCTACTGCGGCATGCGCAGTCATCTGAATTCAACCCAGAAATTCGCAACTTAACGAGAGGTAAACCTTTAAAAACAAATTCTAAACTCATATGTTTGAATATCTTTCTAGATGAAAACCAGCTCCTACGTACCCGAGGGCGAGCAGAAAACCTAAACGGCCAAACCAAATACTGCTCCCATATGGGCACCACATTACTCGGCTCATAGTGAACTGGTATCATCAGGAAATGCACCACACATCCCATGAGACGTGTATTAACAGGATTCGAGGCATGTTTTACATACCACGCCTACGAGTCTTATACAAAGGCATGCGGAAGTCTTGCCAACGCTGTAAAAATGATAGCGCCATGCCTGTTCCACCGCAAATGGCTCCCTGCCCATCGCCAGGCTGGCTGCCTACCAACGTCCCTTCACTTACGTCGGTATCGACTACTTCGGGCCCTTCTTGGTTGCTGTAGGACGGCGAAGCGAAAAAAGATGGGGCGTTATTTTCACCTGCCTAACCATACGGGCAGTGCATATAGAACTGGCGTGCTCTTGACACTGCATCGTGCATAATGTGCATCCGAAACTTCATCAATCGGCGCGGACCCGAGAGAAATTACAGCGACAATGGCACTACTTCAAAGCTGCGAAAGATTATCTGTGACAAAGCGCAGACGATCAACTTCAACGCCGTGCAACCGGCGTTCGATGACATCAAATGGAAATTTAATCCACCAGCCGCTCCTCATATGGGGGGAGCATGGGAGCGACTTGTTCGTTCCGTCAAGACTGTACTCTACGCAATCTGCCCAGCGAGAAAATTCACCAGCGAGGGCCTACAAAGCGCACTCTGGGAAGTGGAATTCATCCTAAATTCCAGACCGCTTACTTTTGTCTCTCTGGACGCAAAGACGACGAGGCTATCACCCCTAACCATCTACTACTAGGATCAGCAAGCGGCTATAAACCAGTCTTCGAAACCACACATACCGTACAGCACATGTGGCAAGCTGTACAAGAATTCGCCGATCAATTCTGGCGACAATGGGTACGCGAATACGTTCCAGATTTAGCCAGGCGAGGAAAATGGTTTACGAAGAGACCACCAATAGCAGCTGGAGACGTCGTTGTAATATTGGACGAGACTCTGCCCCGAAATAGATGGCCAAAAGGTATAGTCGAGCAAACAATCCTGGCCAAAGACAACCAGGTGCGTCGAGTGATCATCAGAACTGCCAACGGGACTCTTCAACGGCCCGTGGCTAAAGTAGCTGTATTAGACGTCGGCTGTTTGGAGCAAAGCAACCCCCTGAAGAGAGCAGCTTTACCGGGGGGGAATGTTGCCGCCGAAATTCGCTAACTGCCCAGCAGACCCGACGCAGCCACCAATGGGTTAACCCATATCACTCATTCTCTTTCATTTTCATACTTATTCTTAAGCGCCAGCCTACGTGCTGGGAAATTAACCGTTGCATCTTGCGCTTTAAGCTTACATGTTAGGTTCTATGCTTGTTACTAAGCGGCGGACAGAACAGTTTGGTTACAACCGCGAGTGAGGGCGATTAATTTATAGCGGCTCGCATAATAACGACTCGCATACGGCACACACACCATACACACCCCATTAGCATAAGAAATACACGTGGAAGAAATAAATGAAGTATCACATGAAAAGTGGAGTGTTTTCTTGTGGGCCCGCTAAAACATCGAACCTTAGCGCCAAACTCAACAATTCTATAAATTAATGCAGAATTAATTCTATAAATTAATTCTATAAATTATGCCAGGAATTAATTCTATAAATTAATTCTATAAATTACGCCATAAAGGCAATGAATTAATTCTAAAAATTAATTCTACAGATTAATTCCATAAATTAATCTTACAGTGGTAAACCACTAAATGAACCGGAAAAGTTAATTATTTAACTCAACTCGACGGGTCAACCCACGGTTCTACACGCCAATCATATAGAGGTTAACCTCGATGATTGCATAACCAATCACTAAATTGTGATACATAACCTCAACGGTCAACCGTTTACGACCTACATAGGTCACATAACTAATCAACATCGCTTAAAAGCATAAACTCATTGGTAAACCATGGCAACAAAAGACTTATCAAGTGGAATATATCATTGCAAGAAATGCATGCAGGAAGACAATGACCGCATGGTGCAATGCAATCGATGCTGTTCCTGGTATCATTTCGACTGCGTTGGAGTAATAGACGAGAAATCTGAGAACAGCTGGAACTGCGACTGCGTCAACGTGTCATCGGAAGTCATCACAACCATATTGAGCAACGCCCTGCAGAACCTCGGAAATACCACACGAGCAGGCGAACCTCAGGCTACTTCGTCACCAGCAAAACCAACGGCGCCGCTACCAGAACCGGATCGGGACTTTGGACTATGCCCGCCAAAAATATTCCCGGACACAGCTAGGACGGCTGTTCCTATTTTTACTTCGCCAAACAAAAAGCGATGGTCACACACTCAGCTGTGCGTGACACGTGGCATTACGATCACGAGGCACCGCAGCTACCGTTCCTAACCTCAAACAACACGCGTGCTACGACACGCGAACAACCGCACCTAAGTGCTACGCCGATGGCTCCCTGGAATTTCACAAATACTCAAACCAGGGCTGCATCGTACTATCCAGAAAGTAAAGTGCGAATGGACATAGACCTAAACACAGCAATTCCAAGCGCGGCACAATTGCAGCCCGTCAAGCGATACCGAAAGAGCTTCCAACATTTGATGGCAATCCTCAGAACTGGCCTCTATTCTACAGTAGTTTTCAGACAAGTACGGAAATCGCTGGGTATACGAATGCAGAAAATCTTATGCGGCTGCAAGCTAGCAAGGGAAAAGCACGTGAGTTAGTTCAATCCAAACTCCTGTTACCAGCAATGGTCCCTGAAATCATACAAACATTACGTATGTGTTTCGGTCGGCCAGAGCATATTTTGCATAACTTACTGGAAAAAACGCGGCAACTACCCGCAATAAAAGATAAGCTTGAACCACTTATCGAATACGCACTGTGTGTACGAAACATCTACTCAACGATGGAAGCATGTGGACTCACAGGTTACATGCAAAACCCAATGCTCGTACAAGAGCTACTAGAGAAACTCCCCACACAATTGAAGCTGCAGTGGGCAATGTTTCCCAAAGACACTAAGGTACCATCAATGGAATCTTTTAGCAAATGGATCTACGACATAGCTGAAGCAGCAAGCCAGGTAACATCGCCGCTTTACCATAAGAAGAGCGGAAGCCTAAATCATCACACAGAGGCACCTAAAGAGCAGGTCAAGGAAATTATGTGCGTCGTATGTAACGAACCTGGGCACAAAATACACAGCTGCCCATCGTTCAAAGCCACGCCACATCAACGAAAGATGTCTTTTCTGAAAAATCACAAGCTCTGCCAACAATGCCTAAACCGTCATCACCAAAAGTGCCAACGTGAAAAGGTTTGCGCCATACGAGGCTGCCGAAGCAAACATCACCCATTAATCCACGATATGCAGCCAATACCAGAGGCTGCGAAATCCAGCAGCCCAAACAGCCAGCTATGGTCACCAACGAGCATACGCCGGAGGGCAAGCACACCCAGCGATCCAGAGAGTCTGGCTCAACATATTTCCGTGTCATTCCAATACAAATCATCAATAAAACGAAAGTCACTAACACTTTTGCATTTCTAGATGAGGGATCGGCACTAACGCTCATCGACAACAAGGTCTTTAAGCAACTCGGCTTAAAAGGCGTTCCAGATCCACTGTGCCTAAAATGGACCAACGATACAACGCGCGAAGAAAATGCATCGGAACGTGTCACGCTTACGGTTGCCAATCCACATAATGGCAATCAATTCTACTTGGAAGAGGTTCACAGTGTAGATACCCTGGATCTACCTGTACAGTCTATCGACATAAGGGCTCTCGGCAAAGAATTCCCCCACCTAGCGGGACTACGATAGCATCATACACCAACGCACGCCCAAGCATCCTAATCGGCACAAATAACTGGAACCTCGCCGTACCCCTTAAAATCAAAGAGGGGGCATGGCACCAACCAATAGCGTCAAAGACGCGACTGGGATGGGCACTACAAAGCTCCACGCCATCAAGCGCCACTAGAGCTAATGTCAGCGTTCACATGTGTGGATGCCGAGACGCAGACGCCAAGCGCATGAGATCATTAAACAAGCGTTCTCATTAGACGCTACCACAGCAAAACCGCTATCATCACCAGAAGAAACTCAAGCTCTAACCAGACTTGAATCTACTACCGCCTTTAAGCACGGCAGGTACGAGGTCGGTCTAATGTGGAAAGACCCTGAAGTTTTATTACCTGATAGCTACGCAAACGCACTAAATCGGCTTAAATGCCTACAAAAGCAATTTTCCCGACAACCACAGTTGAAGGAGCAAATCACCAAGCAAATCGACAACCTCGTCGAAAAGGGCTATGCTCGCATGCTGACGCCGGGGAAAAGCTGCACCAAACAGACGGACATGGTATCTACCAACCTTCATAACTAAAAATCCAAATAAACCAGAGAAGGTCCGGCTTGTATGGGATGCAGCCGCCCAATCCGGCGGCAAGGCCCTGAATGACTACATCTGGAGTGGTCCAGATCTCCTAAACTCCCTGTTTGACCTCTTACTCTCATTCCGAGTGGGACAAGTGGCGATCTGTGGCGATATCGCCGAGATGTTCCACCAGATCCGAGTGAGACCAGCAGACACCCATGCGCAAAGGTTTCTGTGGTTCGACAGCAAATCCGAGAGGCAAGAGCCTAACGTCTATGTTATGGAAGCGCTTACTTTCGGAATCAATTGCGCACCCTGCATTGCACACTTTATTCGTGACAAAAATGCAGATCGATTCTGCCAACAGTACCCTCAAGCAGCACAAGCCATGAAGGACTACCACTACGTGGATGATTTTATATACAGCGGCGACAACTACGTGGAAGTCGGAAACATCGCAACTCAAGTCAGAGACATCCATGCAGCAGGTGGTTTCCACATACGCAATTGGTCTTCGAACTCAAAGGAGGTCCTACGAATACTAAAGAGCGATTCGCTACACCCCGAAGCTGTCAAATTACCGCAACAGAAAAGGTTCTCGGCTTATATTGGATGCCGCACTCCGACGTATTCACATTCATCTGCAAGTTCGCCAGGCTGAAGCGCAACGTTTTAGACAGTGACAAAACACCAACCAAACGCGAGCTCTTGCAAGTACTTATGTCAATGTACGACCCACTCGGCTTCATCTCATGCTTTACAATAGAGCTGAAAATCCTACTGCAAGAAGTCTGGAGAAGCGGCATTGGTTGGGATACTGGTTTGCCCGACGCATTGTTACCCAAATGGATACGATGGAAACGGATCCTTACAACAATCGCCGGATTGACCATCCCGAGATGTTATTTCAACAGCAGCGATCAAATCCATGATGTCCAGTTACACACGTTCGTTGACGCCAGCGAATTGGCATACGCAGCAGTCTGCTACCTTCGGATACGCCAGGGGGAAAGAACCTACCTCAGCTTCGTGGCCTCCAAGGCGAAAGTGGCACCGTTGAGTCCACTATCTATACCAAGGATGGAACTGCAGGCCGCAGTTATCGGAGCAAAGCTGAGTAACCGAATCCAACGCAATCCAAGTTTGTCAACTAACTCGAGTTGTTATTGGTCCGACTCAAAGACTGTTCTCAAATGGCTTCGTATGGATCCACGAAAGTTTCAGCAATTCGTCATGCACCGCGTGGGCGAAATACTGGAATTCACAAACGTTAGCCAATGGAACTGGGTTCCAACCAACCTTAACCCTGCAGATCTTGCTACTAAAACAAACAACGCCAATAAATATAAAACTTGGCTACACGGTCCAGACTATTTGCTGCAGGATCAACACGAGTGGCCAAAATGCGATGATTTGGGGCCACCAAACAATGCTGAAGTCAGGCATAACATACTCTTCATCGACAATTCGCCGATGGAGCTAAAACTTAACGCGGAATATTTTTCCGACTGGCGCAGGCTATATCGAGCTTTAGCGCGCTTTATTCTCTACATTGAGAAACTGAAAGCGAAACAAAAGAAGGCATCGCCACCTACAGAGGTGTCTTACGAGATGATTCAGCAGGCACGCACACTCCTACTGCGGCATGCGCAGTCATCTGAATTCAACCCAGAAATTCGCAACTTAACGAGAGGTAAACCTTTAAAAACAAATTCTAAACTCATATGTTTGAATATCTTTCTAGATGAAAACCAGCTCCTACGTACCCGAGGGCGAGCAGAAAACCTAAACGGCCAAAACCAAATACTGCTCCCATATGGGCACCACATTACTCGGCTCATAGTGAACTGGTATCATCAGGAAGTCTTGCCAACGCTGTAAAAATGATAGCGCCATGCCTGTTCCACCGCAAATGGCTCCCCTGCCCATCGCCAGGCTGGCTGCCTACCAACGTCCCTTCACTTACGTCGGTATCGACTACTTCGGGCCCTTCTTGGTTGCTGTAGGACGGCGAAGCGAAAAAAGATGGGGCCCTTCTTGGTTGGGCGTTATTTTCACCTGCCTAACCATACGGGCAGTGCATATAGAACTGGCGTGCTCTTTGGACACTGCATCGTGCATAATGTGCATCCGAAACTTCATCAATCGGCGCGGGACCCCGAGAGAAATTTACAGCGACAATGGCACTAACTTCAAAGCTGCCGAAAAGATTATCTGTGACAAAGCGCAGACGATCAACTTCAACGCCGTGCAACCGGCGTTCGATGACATCAAATGGAAATTTAATCCACCAGCCGCTCCTCATATGGGGGGAGCATGGGAGCGACTTGTTTGTTCCGTCAAGACTGTACTCTACGCAATCTGCCCAGCGAGAAAATTCACCAGCGAGGGCCTACAAAGCGCACTCTGGGAAGTGGAATTCATCCTAAATTCCAGACCGCTTACATTTGTCTCTCTGGACTGCAAAGACGACGAGGCTATCACCCCTAACCATCTACTACTAGGATCAGCAAGCGGCTATAAACCAGTCTTCGAAACCACACATACCGTACAGCACATGTGGCAAGCTGTACAAGAATTCGCCGATCAATTCTGGCGACAATGGGTACGCGAATACGTTCCAGATTTAGCCAGGCGAGGAAAATGGTTTACGAAGAGACCACCAATAGCAGCTGGAGACGTCGTTGTAATATTGGACGAGACTCTGCCCCGAAATAGATGGCCAAAAGGTATAGTCGAGCAAACAATCCTGGCGAATGACAACCAGGTGCGTCGAGTGATCATCAGAACTGCCAACGGGACTCTTCAACGGCCCGTGGCTAAAGTAGCTGTATTAGACGTCGGCTGTTTTGGAGCAAAGCAACCCCCTGAAGAGAGCAGCTTTACTGGGGGGCCGAAATTCGCTAACTGCCCAGCAGACCCGACGCAGCCACCAATGGGTTAACCCATATATCACTCATTCTCTTTGATTTTCATACTTATTCTTAAGCACCAGCCTACGTGCTGGGAAATTAACCGTTGCATCTTGCGCTTTAAGCTTACATGTTAGGTTCTATGCTTGTTACTAAGCGGCGGACAGAACAGTTTGGTTACAACCGCGAGTAAGGGCGATTAATTTATAGCGGCTCGCTTACAATCAAACGGCTCGCTTACAATCAAACGGCTCGCTTACAATCATAGCAGCTCTCAAACGGCTCGCTACAAACGGCTCGCTTACAATCATAGCGGCTCGCATAATAACGACTCGCATACGGCACACACACCATACACACACCCATTAGCATAAGAAATACACGTGGAAGAAATAAATGAAGTATCACATGAAAAGTGGAGTGTTTTCTTGTGGGCCCGCTAAAACATCGAACCTTAGCGCCAAACTCAACAATGCTTTTGTGCGACCCTCGTCTTTGACATCATTGGCGAGCAGGAGCATTTTAAACCGCTCCAAACCGCCCCATTTATTTGGCTGTCCCAAGTCAAACGGCTCCCAACTTCCAACTGTCGTCATAATTGGGTTTCGTTGAGTATGTTAAGCACTAGTAGAATCAATTACTTCCTTCTTTTCCTCAAAAACGCCGGCCAATGCAATCTCTCAAAATTCACCAGCAAGCGACTCTGCCATGCAAATGTGAGTGTAAACGCTTGCAAAATTTCACCACAGCATGTATATGTAAACGTACATATGTATGCTTTGGTGCGTGACAATTTTTTATGTTTTGCGTTCAATTTTTTTTTCGGATGTCGCCAGTTTGAAATATGTACTTAGATTGTTTATTGATTAAGTGATACAGAGTTATCGCAAGTTAAAACGCTTGCTGCGAACGACAGGGCTGGACTGCTTATTGGGGACGCCAAGATAGCGTTGCCAGATGGCTTACGCATGACAGGGCTGCATACACAACAAGATTCCAAAAGATTATGCAAGCATCCTTTGTAACATTAAAGATAACTTTAACTAATAATTTTTTTAATCGTGATAAGTGCAATTTAAAATTTTCCTTATCCGAATCGAAAGTTACTTTTGACTTTAGTTTATACCGGTAACATTGGTCGATGGTAATCACATGCGCAATCACTCGAATTTTGAATGTGTATATAAATCAAATAGTGACTACTACGTCTCCTAGTTAAAGAAAATTAAATTCACTGTGAAGGCAAAACGAGCTAATTGTGATATGTCTAAGCTTTAAACCTGAGTGAATTAAGAAATTCTCTATATTTTTTTCGGTTCTTGAGTGTTTTAACTAAATATTTTACTTAAGTGTTGGTTGGCAACCATCAGCTTCTGCTAACTAAAAAACTTCCCTTTGACGCCTTCAAACTTCATGAGCCACTCAAGATCAAAGCCTTACATTTAATCTTTCGATTTATAGCAAATATAAACGTTGAACTTGACCTGTGTGTCCCACGTGTTGGGCGCCTAAGTTATATATTGTAGCAGGGTAGTGTTGGCTCTCTTAAAAACTGACACTGCGATGTTCCGATCTTACAGCGGATCGGGACCCTAATTTGTAACCGTAGCTCTTCGGGGTGGGATGGGTTGTTGCTGCAGTTTTCGAAACATCTCCCTACATATAATTTATTATAGAGTCCATAATAAAATTAAAAGAGAGAACTACATTCTCAAAAAAATGAACAAACTGTAAACACCTAATTATTGAGTAAAAATGATAAAGATTAGTTTGTATTGTTCGGATTTAATCTTTGGCTTTTGCGCAGATGCAACTTGCTCGTTGCGTCGCCGGAAGAGAAGAGAGACGCCGTCTCTCAACCTATCGAGGACTTATCGCTAACCATCGATACTTAGTACTAACAATCGATACTTATTACTAACAATCGATACTTATTACTAACAATCGATACTTATTACTAACAATCGATACTACAATACCGGTTTCGGTCTATACATGAGCATTTAACAGACTTTGTAAATAATTGGAATCTTACAACTCGGCCGTCCTGACGAGGAATCGACCTCGATTCCAATTGTTAACAACAAGGGGGGTAAATAAGAATCTTAAGTGGCTGGTGTCGCCTTTGTTTGGCTATCAGAAGTGCAATCTTGATCAGGGGCAACCCATAGCTTTAATTTGGAGGCTTCTAGGACCCCATCATATGGTAGTTGGGTGATTTGGTAGCCCTCTACATCCCGGATAACATATCGGTCATTCGGAAGTTTTTTATGAACCACATACGGACCACGATACCGCCTGATAAGCTTTTTGTTCGTGCCTGCCGAAGTATCCACATTCTTAATAACTACGAAATCCCCCTCCTCAAAACTAACGGCAGGAAGGTGATGCTTCGAATAATATTCCGAATTATATTCTTGGGACTTAACAATGTTACGGAAGGCTAATCTCCGGACGTCTACCTCTGAGGCATCGACCTCCTCCGTTCTCTCACCCAACCGTTCGGTTAGTTCATCTACTACCACACCTCGTTGTTCAACACCGAATAGAAGTACGGAAGCGGCAAATTTGGTTGTGGAGTGGACGGAGTTATTCAATGCAAACTCTATGTTCGGCAGTTGTTGGACCCAATCTGCGTGGTCCACAGGTTCCGTCAGTTTACCCAACATGGGGCCCAACACACGGTTAACCCGCTCGACTTGGCCGTTGGCCCGGGGTGAGGCAGTGGCATTCAGGACATGAATTATATTATTGGCCTTCAGAAATTCTTCAAACTCGGAGGAAGTAAAGCAGGTACCTCGATCGCTGATGATTCGGCGGGGTCTACTGTAATTTGCGAAATTCTGAGATTCTAATATCTGGCATACTTCACGTGAATTAGTCGTGGCGGCAGGGTACAGCTTCACAAATTTGGTGAAAGCGTCAATGACAACCAGGAGATACTTTTCTTAGAACGTATGGACGGAAGGGGGCCCAAATGGTCAATATGGACGGTATCAAACGGAAGGGGCACTTTCGGAATACTATGTAGCGTGACACGGTGGTCCGAAGCGCACAACATTTCTCCGTGGCCATATGGCCAAGCTTCTCGTGCACTACTCGTATGACATGATTTATCATTTCGGAAGGGACATAAAGTTGGGGTACACTCGTCGAGGACAGGCGGTACACTACTCCATCTCGCAGTTCGAAATCCGCTGTCTCATATTTCTCTAACTCATCTCGGAGTTTGACAATCTCAGGGTCCCGGTTCTGGGTTAACTGCAGTTGGAAGTCAAGGTTTATATCGTCAACGTATGCGGCAGTTTCTATTCTACTCAGAGCATCAGCATGGGGCATACCAACCCCCGAGCGGTGTACAATCGTGTAGTTATAGTTTTCCAACAGCAGGGCCCAGCGAGCAATCTTGGCGGAATGTCCACCATTTCTCAGTGTCAGCGCAAGGGAATTACAATCGGTCACGATTTTGAACGGGATGAACTTAAGGTATGTCTCAAAACGTTTTAAGGAATACACTATAGCTAACGTCTCTAGCTCATAACTGTGTAGTTTCGATTCAGCGGCGGAGGCCATCTTAGAGAAGTAGGACACTGGGTGTAATTTACCGTCTGTCTGTTTCTGGAGGAGCACTGCTCCGAAACCAATTGAACTAGCATCGCAGTGTAACTCTGTTTCAGACTTCGGGTTGTAAATAGATAACACGGGGGATTCGATCAATTTCAACTTCAGTGTTCGGAAAGCTTCAAGGCATTCATCGGAGAAGACATAAGGGGTATCTTTTCTTAACAATCCGGACAGCGGACACGCAATCTTAGCGAAACCTGATACAAATCGGCGGAAGTATGAGAATAGGCCTAGGCAACGCTCTAATTCCTTGCTATCCCTTGGGATGGGCAAATCCCGTATCGCCTGAATATGAGCTGGTTTAGGCGTGATACCGGTGGAATTGGCTAAGTAGCCCAAGTACTCTAGTTCCCTATACGCAAAACAACATTTCGTCAGCTTCAGGCATAGCCCGTTCACTCTTAACACATACAATATTTCCTTCAGAATCTCAAGGTGGGTTTCAAAGTCATGCGACGCGTCGTCCATATATATCACCAGTGGACCTCGGTTTATAAATTCCTTAAGGACAAAATAAACGAATCTAGCGAACACGGAAGGGCCATTACAAAGTCCGAAGGGCATGCGTACATATTCAAACCGGCCATCAGGGGTTACAAAGGCAGTATATTTGATTGAGTCTGGGTGCATTTTCACATGGTGGAAACAGTTCTTCAAGTCCAAGATAGTGAAGAATGATTTGCCACCCAGATGTTCAATGCAATCATCTAACAGAGGAATCGGAAAATGGCTTGATCTCGAACTGTAATTTTGTTCAACGGGCGGTAATCTACACACTTTCTTAGGGTATTGTCCCTTTCGGCGCAGCGTAAGGGGAACTACTGTGGCGAATAATGCCAGATTTCAAGAGATCGTCACAAATCTCACGCACCTCGATGCGCTCGTGGTGCGACAGACGGCGGGGGCGGCAGAAAATCGGAGTTTGGCTATTCAACTCTATTTTCATCTCATAGTTCATGGGCTTGATTAAATCTGGATCAACTTGTACATACGAAGTGGAAATAATAGACTTAAGGGCTGCGGTTTGCTCTTCTCGTAACGCGTGCTCTATATCAAAGTCTAATTCACTGACAGCAGGGAGCTCAATGACATTTATCGCCATAAGTGCATCGTTCAATGTTTCCGAAGGTACAGCAGAAGTTTTCGGAAGGGGAGAATCAGACAACAATTCGGCAGATACAATTTCATTCCTATCATACGGCAGTATCACTCTCTCTTCCATAAATATGTCAAAGGACTTCAGAACAGCAGTAAGTTCATGAGTATCAACGATTCTTTTTCATATTTCAGTTCTTTCAGTTTACAGAGTCTAATATTAATTTTATACAGAAGATCTCTACCTATAATCATTGGCAGTTCGGTTGCTTGGTTCGTCAGGACTTCAAACGTATGTATTGTATGTGTGTTGCGGAAGCGAATCCTACACTCGACTTGGCCTAAGGACAGAAGTTGGCTATTTCCTAAACCACGGCAGTTCAATGTACGGGGGCTAAGACGGCAGTTGGAGGGGACTTCAGATTGACGGATAAAGCTCTTTGGGCTGCCCGAATCAAGGAGAGAAAACATATCTATAAATCTCCTATCTTGCACTTCATCACAAACAAAAGCAACACTCACCAGTTGTAAATGGTCTAGTCGATCTGCCGCTTCATCAGCGGCGGCGGCAGCAGTGATATTGGTGGCATTTCCAATTCGAGACGGGCAGTTTTTGTGGCTGTGGCCCACTATGCCACACTTGAAACATGAATTCGGAGGTCTCATTGGTTTCGGGCATTGACTCTTGTAATGCCCCCATCCTGAGCAATTGAAGCATCTGGTCTCACTCGTGACGGTGCCTGACGATTTGTTTACAGGCGCCACGGCAGTTGGTGTTGGCTGCGCCTTCACACTTTTGCTTTGTCTGGAGGCAGCGGCCTGCATACGGAGGCGCTCGTAGCGTTCCAGTAGGGGCTTCAGTTCAGCCATTGTCCGAGCTGAGTACAGCATGCCGACTCGAGTAGAGTTGTCCCGCAATCCATCAATGATCAGGTCGACCAGCTCGTTCTCCGGAATCGGAGCATTCATGGCAATCTCCTGCATCTCGATTGCGAATCTTAAACATCCCTCGCCTGCCTTGATGCGCCGGCCACGCAGAGCGTGGTACACTTCCTCGATGCTACACGAGCGTCCAAATTCTCGCAAGAGGATTGCCTTCAATTCTTCGTAGCTGTGCACCGATACCGTGCGCAGCAGCACCGCCGCCGTACCTTCCAGCATACGACGGCATGCGTCCAACCGTAGGCGGTCGTTCAACTGCAGAATTTAAAATGCGTCTTCCAGATCGTTCAGCCATTTCTTCACATCGTATGCGGTATCCGCTGAAAATCGAGCCACCATGCTCTCAATGACACTCACGTCACTGACTTGCTGCCTCGGTGCTTGGGATTCGTCAATCCCCTGCTGCAGTTTGAGGATTTGATGCTGTAGCTGTAGCAACTCATGTTGTTTCTGCAGCGTCACCAGTTGCTCATCCAGGCTGGGGGAGGCGGAAGTGGCCGGTGTTATGGCGGCCGCGGCAGTCGATACGGAGGGCACTACAGCGGGCATCTCTTCCCATGGGTCCGCGTCGGGACCAGTGGCGGGGGCGGCGAGCGAGGCCGCAGCCCGCATGGCAGACATATAGTCGGCGGGTACAGCAGTGGCAGCGGGTGCAGCGGTGGCAGCGGGTGCAGAGGCGGCAGCGGGTGCATCGGTGGTGGGTACAGCAGTGGCAGCGGGTGTTGGGTACAGCAGTGGCAGCGGGTATAGCAGTGGCAGCGGGTGCAGAGGCGGCAGAGGTTGGTTGCAGAGGTTGCAGAGGCGATTGCGGCAGCGGAGGGCCCGGCAGGGGCGAATGTGGCATCAGTTAGCCCAGCAGGGGCTCGTATGGCGGCAGTTGGCCCAGCGGCGGCGGGCCCGGCAGGGGCGAATGTGGCATCAGTTAGCCCAGCAGCTCTCGTACTGCAGCGGCAGGCGCAGCAGCGGCGGCTCCTGTGGCCGCCGGTACTGCAGCGGTAGTCACAGCAGTGGGTGCACCAACAGCGGTGGGCGGGTGGTCATCCCACTTCTGAGTTGTAAACACCTAATTATTGAGTAAAAATGATAAAGATTAGTTTGTATTGTTCGGATTTAATCTTTGGCTTTTGCGCAGATGCAACTTGCTCGTTGAGTCGCCGGAAGAGAAGAGAGACGCCGTCCCTCAACCTATCGAGGACTTATCGCTAACCATCGATACTTAGTACTAACAATCGATACTTATTACTAACAATCGATACTTATTACTAACAATCGATACTACAATACCGGTTTCGGTCTATACATGAGCATTTAACAGACTTTGTAAATAATTGGAATCTTACAAAACGTAGGTTTTTAATGTCTTAATTAACAGGACAAAAAAAAATACCGCTAAGTTAATCAACTAGCTATCTAACGCGAACTCCTCCTCATGTATGATATCTAGCTCTAGTGTGGCTTACATGTGTGGTGATATATGTACATGTGCTCGTGTAGTTGTTAGCTGCCTAATTTTTCTACCTTGCTAACGATAACACAAGTGTATGCTAAAGATCGGGGTCGTGCACTTTCAGCGTTGCTCTTGCTTAGCTTGTCGGATGAGGGGGGTTCTTTCCTACTCTGACATACGCACGGATCATACAGAAAAAATATAAGTGCTCTATCAGAAACTAAAAGGATGTAAAAAGCAAAAAGTTTGGACCAGATCGGGATACTATTAATTGTGCGGACGACTTCTCTGCAGATTAGCTAAAGCTGTTGTTCGCTAACCCTTTCTGTACCCAACCTACCTTGCCAAACTATTGGGATTAATTGATTGCCCCTTAACAGACTCTTAAATGATCTTAGACGATTTGTAACGGCAGCATATTCATGGATTCAGGCGACGGACTCCTCAATGAATTAGTTTACACAAAATTTCACGAAATTTCAAGTTACGGCTTTAAATTCTAATATTTTCACTAGATTTAATTTTATATCACCTTATTCTTCGAATATTCACTAGTATTTTTATTCACTTTAGCCAAAATACTGCCTTGTGCAGTCACTGTACTTTTTAATGATGATGTAATATGCACGTATTTCACAAATATATGTGTATATATATATTTATGTGAATATTAATATCCACGTCTTTTCGCAATCAAAGTATCAAATTAAATGAAAAAGCCAGTACCAAAAATTCTGTTTCTAAGCAAACGCAATGCAATGCGAATTCTAACGGATCTTTTCCATGCTCTCTTCTTTGCTTACGCTTTGCGTTCGCTGTGCGAAATGAGAGTAAGAACCGTACCAAGTGAAGACATGGGCGTAGTACGCAAGGGGGGTTATTCATTTATTCTTGCAAACAAACAAAAAAAATATTCTTTCCGAAATGCAATTCAAATTATTGTTGTTAAAGAGGGCTACTACACCACAGTTAATGCTACGGAAGCCTACTGACGGAGTCATGAACTGAAAAAGGACCTCTTTAGCTAATTTAGGTGCTTATGTCTTTCAAATGATATACACCGAGAGATTTATTCTGCTCGTTAGCTAATTGATAATACGATGAAGTGACCTTCCTCAACACCTTAGCTGGGATAAAGACTGGTGCTAATTTGCTACTAAATCTTTTTGGGGCTGAACTCTGTGTAAAATTTCGAGCATGAACTGTGTCACAGACTTTTAGTTGTCTGCTTCTGCTAGGCAAATTGTAATTACGAGCATTTGTTGCATGTGCCTTGGCTATGTTATCCTTAGCTTTTTGCCGAGCTACCTGCAATGCATCCAATCTATGCAACGAGGTGTCTTCAGTCATTAAATTCAATTCCCGCAAAAGTTCATAATCTTTACCATTATGAAGAATATCCAGTACTGCGGTGGATAGAAGAAGGCTGCACTTATTTCTGTAAGATGATTATCTCAAGTGGTGTGGTCGGTCCCTATGTATGCGCGAATTACTGCTAGAACTGAGCGGTTAAGACGTTCACTTGCGTTCGCCTGAGGAGAATAAATAGCGGTGCATTGATGCGAGACTCCAAATCGAGTAAGAAATGACTTAAAGAATCCGGATTTGAATTGTGAACCATTGTCTGTCAGTATACATTCCGGTACGCCAAATGTATAAAATATACAATTTTCTAAATATTCGCAAATACGATTGGATGTAAACTTCTTAAGCGGATGCAGAAAATTAAATTTGGTGTTGTGATCGACGATGATCAATAATCCAATGTGCCCTTGCTTTGATCTAGGATATGGACCTAATAAGTCCATGAAAAGTTTTTGAAACGGTCTATCGGATGTCATGGGCTTTCCCATGTGAGGTCGAAGAATCTTGTTGCCGCTTTTTGTAGACCGACAAGTCGAACAACTGTCAATATATTTCTTGATTTGGGATGCCATGTTGGGCCAAAAGAAGTATCTCCTAATCTTATCACTAGTTTTGCCAATGCCACAATGTGCTGAGTTCGGGGATTATGTGCTGTCATTATTATGTCTTCGGTAAGACTCGATGGGATCCATAATTTCCAAGAATCGTTTTCCTGCGCTTCATTTCGGCTTGCGTGTTCTGTTCGCTTATAAACATATTTGCTGTCTACGCGCAAATCAGGCAATCTGGACTGGTTGTCTGTAATGTGTTTTGCCAGTTCACGATATTCATCTGATTCAAAATATTTAGACGACAATCTATCATAGGTTTTATTTCCGAAAGTTCTGAAACTTCATCCCGTCGCGATAATGAGTCCGCTACAATGTTTTGAGAACCAGGACGATGAACGATTTCAAATGAGAAAGCTTGTAAATGAATTGCCCATCTCGCTAATCTAACGGAAAAATCCTTCTGTTTCATAAGCCGTTTTAGAGAAGCGTGATCGGTAACTACTACAAAAGTTTGTCCCTCAATGTATGCTCTAAATTTTTTAATTCTTTTAATTACAGCTAAACATTCGAGTTCTGCGCTTTGTTCAGTTTTTCTGACATGTAAGCTATCGGTAGTTCTGTGCCTTCGGAATTATTTCGAGCTAACATACATCCTATACCTACTAAACTTGCATCACATAATAAAATAAACGGTTTCCTAAAATCGGGAGTGGTCAAATAAATACTGAAGTTAATCTTCGTTTCAGTTCTGACAAAGCGTAGTCTGCCTCTTCGTTCCAACTAAAATATCGGTTCTTTTTTAAGAGTTCTGTTAATGGAAAGCTAATGGTGGCATAATTTTCATTAAAACGTCAATACCAGCCAATCAGTGCCAAAAATCTCCTTAATTGTTTCACTGTTGTTGGAATCATCATCATTCATGTCCAGTCCAGTAATAAATCGAGCAGGTGGCAGCCTGCTAAGTATTCCATCAATATGGGGAAGAGGAATCACTGATTCACTGCTCTAGAATCTAAACATAATCAAACTTTATCGCCACGTCTCACCAATACACAATTGGAGCTTGGATCTTGGATATCTAAATCTAACATTCTATCTATTTCCGTGAACATTAGCTTCTCAATGGCCGGTGAAATTGGCCAATGCCTTTGTTTAATGGGCCTAGTACTATTAACTTCAATCTTATGATCAATGAAATGTGTGCGACCTAATCCTTCTTTATCGTAGCATGGTAATTTAGCAATTGCAAAATTAAGTTTTTGCTGCTGATACTCAGACAAACGGTGCATTTTCACGGAATCTCCATGATCATTTCCTTTTTCTTCAATAATATCCGATACTATTAGTGGGTCTTCTTTCAATTTATATATTAAACCAAATTTACGCCAAAAATTTATTGCAAGATATATGTCTTGTTTTTATTGTTATAATAAAACAGAATGCGTGTGGTTGGTTGTGCAGTTTATTCGCGACTAACTTCTATTTGTCTACTTCTAATGTCTCTCATCGAGTCATTGTTCTCTTTAACGCATCTCGAGTGAGAGTATACAAAGTTACATGTATATATTCGTATGTGTGTGATCATGCATGCATTGAGTTGAGAGAGAATTATTTCAACACCCTTCCTTAATGCAAGTATGTCCACAAATTTATCTTATACTTAACAAATTCGTAAACTCTACATGCTTCTTCTTCGCAAGATTCTTGGTTAGGATATCAGCTATCATTTCATTAGTAGACTTATACTTTAAAACAATCTGACCATCATTAACTACTTGTCTAACAAAATGATATCTAATGTCCACGTGCTTCGTCCTTGAATGATGTACCGGGTTCTTAGCCAATTGCTGCGCGCTGAGGTTATCGCCATACAAAACGGTAGATGTATCTTCCTCTCCTCAACCAATCTCGATGATTAATCGACGCAATACAATGGCTTCTTTGCACGCTGTTGATAACGCCATGTACTATGCTTCGGTGCTGCTAAGAGCAACACTCCGCTGCTTCTCCGATTTCCATGATATCGGTCCGCCAGCCAGAAAATATACATATCCTGTATAAGACTTGCGATCAATCCTATCGTCTGCCCAATCTGCGTCCACGAAACCAGTAAACGCCGCATCCGACTGCTTGTAATGAATCTTGAAGCCAACTGTCGAAGCCAAATATCGTAAAACATGCTTTATGGCTGCAAGGTGTTCATTATGGGGGTCCTTGTTACGTTGAGCCAACTTCGATACTGAGTGAAGTATATCTGGTCTAGTAGTCAACGCAAGCCACATTAGCTCGCCTATCATTGACTGATAAAGAGTTGCATCCACCCTTTTACACTCCATTTTATCGCAGGCTACCTGATACCCTTCTTCTAACGGTGTTGCAGCTGGTCTGCACTGAGCATAGCCATATCGCTCCAGTAGATCCTTGATGTACTGTGAATGACCCAATGATATTTCGCCAAGTTCGCCATCACGGTGAACCTCCATGCCAAGGAACAAACGCACAGGTCCCTTGTCAACACATTCAAACGCTACCATTATAGCTGACTTAATCCTGTCAAGATCCGATTTCTCCTGGCATCCTATAAGAAGATCGTCTACATAGACAAGGATTAGTGATAGATTACCTTTTGCTTGCTGTTTGTATAGACATGGTTCATTGTCGCAACTCTTGTCGAGACTGTTTGAGTCCATATAACGCCTTTTTCAACAGAAGTACCTTACTTTTGTCTTCAGTTACGTATCCTTCGGGCTGCCTCATGTATACAGTATCGCCCAAATCACTGTTTAAGTAAGCCGTGCATACATCCATCTGGTGTAGATACAATTTTAACTGCGCTGCTAGGGCCAAGATGAATCGAACACTCTCCAAGCGACATACAGGCGAGTATGTTTCATTGTAGTTCACTCCATAGCGCTGTGAACATCCTTTTGCTACTAGTCTCGCCTTAAAACGCTCGACTTCTCCCTTTGCATCACGCTTTACACTGTAGACCCACTTGCAGCCTACAGGTTTATACCCTTCCGGTAGCGTACTAAGCTGCCAAGTGTGATTTGACATCAAGGAATCATACTCCTTTTGCATAGCCTCACGCCAATGCGAAGCAAACGGACTACTAAGCGCCTCCTCATAGGTCTCTGGTATGATCACCTCACTTGTAATCAATGCGCTTAAAATATTGAACTGCTTCTTTGGTCTGCCAGGCCTTCCAGTTCGAATCAGCTTCGGCCTGCCGGGTCCAACACGTTGTTCAACCACAGGTTCTGCCACTTCTTGTTCAACTGCCATGTCGAAATCTTCGCTACTGCTGCCCTTCTCGCTGACCTCTGCATCAGAGTCGTCTGTACTGCTGAAGTCATCTGCTGCATCAACAGATCCTGAATCCTGATCATCCGCATATCGAAAATCAAACTTGACGATATCACCATTCGCATCGCCATTGCCGAAACGCTCGTCGAACAAAACGTCTCGCTTCTCAACAACTTGCCTGGTTTCGGCGTCGTACAACCGATACCCTTTCGCATTTCGAGAATAACCAACCATTCGGTATTCTTTGCCCTTTGGATCAAACTTGCCCTTATGATGTCCTTTGTCCAGTGCCACTGCAATAGACCCAAAAACTTTTAAATGACTTATTGATGGTTTCTTACCATTCCATGCTTCCATTGGAGTCATGTTAACCAGGGCTCGAGTTGGTGACCTATTCCGCAGATAAGCAGCTGTATAAACTGTCTCAGCCCAAAGAGATTGATGTAGACCAGACTGGATGAGCAAGCATCTTGACATCTCCACAAGAGTTCTGTTAACTCTCTCTGCTACACCGTTCTGCTGCGGCGTGTATGGTACCGTGAGCTGCCGCAATATTCCATTGCCCTTGAGAAACTCGTCAAACGACTTATTGACGTACTCGCGACCATTGTCGCTCCGGATGCACTTTAGCTTCTTTCCAGTTTTCCGCTCTGCAATGTTTTTAAACTCGACAAACTTTCCAAATACTTCATCCTTTCCCTTCAGGAAATATACAAATATGCGACGTGACCTGTCATCGATAAATGTCAAAAAGTATCTGCTGCCTCCAAGGCTTTTTGTATCGAACGGACCGCAAACATCTGAATGCACCAGCTCCAAGATTTCCTTAGCTCTGTTCTTGGTCGAATCTGGTCCGTACCTTTTATGCCACAAATCTTCGTAAGACTGTTCAATGGCATAGCACTCGCTCGGTGCTGTTCAAAAAATATACAAACGGCCAACTTTGTCCGCTTTCACAATGCATTCGCCCTTTTGGATCACTCGAGCATACTTTTGTCCAAATTCAACGATGTTTCCATGTTCAACTGCTTTGCTCACCGATACGAAATTACCTCTCATTTTGGGTACATACAATACATTCTTTAATGTAAGTATACGTGAAACCATATTCAGCTTTACCTCGCCCTTTCCTTCAGCCTGAAGAAAGTTATTATCAGTCAAAACAATTTTCTCCGAATGTTTTACAAATGTTGAAAACAAATCTCTGTTACAACACATATGGCTGGTGGCGCCACTGTCCAGACACCAGTTCGATCGTTGCAAACATTTCGCGTCCAACGCTTTCAGCAAACCTAACGATGACTGTACTGCCTTATTCGGGTTCGATGCAACCTTCCGACCGTTTACACTGGGACAATTCGCTTTAAAATGGCTTTGCCGCCACACGCAAAACAGTTCAAAACTTTTTGCTTTTTCTTCCAATTGTCTCTCTGCATCGATTGCTTTTCCACCACTGTAAACGCTTTTGCGCTCTCGATCGGTTTTTCGCTCTCCCTGTTACGTTCTCCTTCTTCTCTCAGCTTTATGCATAACATGTCGAAACTCGGCAAACTGTCGCGCGTCTCTATGGCGACAACGAAATTGTCGAATTCGTCTGGAAGACTGGATAGCAAAATAATCGTTACAAGCTCGTCCAATATTTCAATTCCAACGCCAGCAAGTTTGTCCAAGATTTCCTTGAAATCCGACAAATAACTCGATATGCTTTGACCCTCCTGTATGCGTTTACTTAGCAATTTCTTAAAAAGAGCTACTTTTCTAACGGGTCCTCTGGGTTGATGAGCTTCCTGAAGCTTCTTCCAAGCCTCATGTGCACTTGCACAGTGCTTCACATGTCCCAACTGTGAAGTCTTGACGCTCAAGGTGATCATTGCCAATGCCTTCTTATCCAGCGTCGTCCATCCGGTGTTCTCCCCCGTAGTTGGCCTTGCCAATACGCCTGACGCCACATTCCACAAATCCGCATGCACCAGCACACTTTTCATCTGGATGCACCACGAGTCATAATTACTGCCCTCGAGTTTATCGATCTGATATAACGCCGACATTATACTCGTTTATATATACTTTGTGAAAAAACCGTCTAGAACACAGCGCGAAATCTAATTTCTTCTAGAAGTTACCACAGCAACCACATAGGCACGTTGCCTGGGTCCATAACCTATTGTTATAATAAAACAGAATGCGTGTGGTTGGTTGTGCAGTTTATTCGCGACTAACTTCTATTTGTCTCTCATCGAGTCATTGTTCTCTTTAGCACATCTCGAGAGCGACTATACAAAGTTACATATATATATTCGTATGTGTGTGATCATGCATGCATTGAGTTGAGAGAGAATTATTTCAAAAGTTTTAAATCAGGAATAATAAAGAAATCAAGGGGTTTGGTAAGTTGTCGATACGTAATGTCACTTGTCAAATTACCTTTAACAAAACATTCTGAATTGTTGGCCGTAATTATTTTGCCTGAACAATTGCATGATTTAGGATGCTTTAAAAACTCTTTAGCTACCGTACTTCCTAAGCAACTAATATTAGCGCCACAGTCTAAAAGAGCAGTGAATGACTGGCTATCTATCTTTATTTTTGGGTACAATCGATTATCTGATCGAGAAAATATACTGGAAATCAATTTCTTGCGGTTATTTCTAACATTCTTCCAAAAGAAGCGTAGTCTATGCGTAGAGCGCTTAGACTTAATCATTGGTCGTATGCTGTCTACTTCACCAAAGATGCGATGACGAACGGTCTCATACTGAGCCAAACGTAGGTGAAGAGGACGAAATGGGCTTCTATCGACTGTTGTCGAAGTTGGTCCTACATTTCCTTGTGAATCTGTTTCTTTCCTACAAACAAGAGGTTCACATTCCTCTGTTTACGAATATTTATCCTTCATTATTCGTCTGGATGCGACAACGAAGTGTTTATCGCCGCATCCGTCGGTCGGTTTTCCTGCGGGTTGCAATTACGACAACGCGGTTTAAAAACATTTACGGCTCCGCAACCATAGCAAAATACAGTACGCGGTTCTAGACAGATATCAAAACGGTGTCCAGGCTTCCGGCAGTTCCAACATGTAAGATTATGTTGAAAAGCTTCCACCTCCTCCTGCATATAATTCTCGAAATTAGAGTCTAATTCAGCTATCTTTGAACGATGTCCAAAAGTAATCTTGGTCGGTATGCTCTTCATTTGTTTAGCAAATTGCTCGTGGGTGCGTACTTCCTGTCTTAAATGAGATAAGGTAAAAATTCCTAGATGCATAAGTTCATAACGAATTGCCGACTTTGAATGTCTAATTAATAACTTGACTAAAGAATCCTCTGAAAGTTGTGTGTTTAATCTACTGGCCTTTCGACACTAAACTGATAATCCTCAAAGGTTTCATTCTCGCCCTGGTGTCTGCCATTAATCAGTTCCCAGGTGTCCATATCGTTATTTACTTCATCAAACTTCTTTCTAAATTCTACACAAAATTTATTCCAATCGAAATTTGGGTGTGCTCGATGATATTTCCAAAACCAATCATTCACTTTACCTGCGAAAAGTAAATACAAATGATCGCAAAGTACTTAATAATCTTCATTTAAATTTTGTTCTGCTAATGAACGAACTCTGTATAGGAAATCCTCTGAATGCATTCCTTCTTTGGAACCATCAAATTTTATTCGCCAACTTTGCATAATGCTTGCTACTTTTTCGGGTGACAATCTCGAATTTGCTCGCGACCCTCTATTTGAGTTCTGAGTCTGACTACTAAGATTTCTAGATGTTTGTGTGTGGTTATAGTGTTCTTCTTGTCTTGGTGCCGGGAGGCTGGGTTCGTTTGGTTCGTTGCGCTCAAGTCGAATAGAAGCTAATTTGTCGTCAATCAGCAAAGCTAAATGGTTTACTACTTGTTCCTGTTGTGCTTGGATAGCAGTTTGTATCAAAGTTGTGTAATCTGGAGGGGTACTTGCACTTGCAAAGCTCGCGCAATGCTCTCGTCACTGTGTCTAACAGACATACTTAAATTTTTCTTTAATTAATTTAAATTATATAAATTTAAAATCCGCCATCATTATCCAATCCTATTGCCGTTTATAAAGCTGATTCGATCTGCACAAAAAATAGATTTCTATTAAATATTAAACAAAAATTCCTATTGTTGATTTGTCTGAATGACGATTTCCTAAACTGGTCATATACCGACATACGCCAGTCATATGCTATTCCTGGTTCAGGTTCTTTTCACTCTAAACAAAGTTAATGTCTAAGAATGCCTATTTTATAATATTGTAACTTTTCAACGACTCCATTGGTCAGTCAACCCGATATGACCGAGTTGCAACTTCAATTCCTAACGATAGCCCCAAACTACAAAGATCATAAAATTTGCGTTCCCGCCTAGTCATACAAAGATACGTCATACGATGCTGTTGCCGCCAATAGTTTCTTCTGGTCGACTAATCCGAAAATTCCCGAATTACTATCGCGATTCACACAAGCAATCTACAACGGGCACCATCGCATTACGAGTCTGCATAACTAGCTTGAAAATAAGATTTATTTAAATAACTGAATATGAATGGATGATAATGAGCAATAATATTGTGGATACTTTGGTGGTGTACATATCCGATTAGTAGTGGGGTTGTCCTACGTTTTATGCGGGCCTCATGATTCGGCTCCATTACTGTAGTGGTGTTCTAAATTATTCGGGTTCCATGTTTGGCATTTATGTAGTAATGAATAATTTAGAATTCGGGTCCCACGGTTGGGCGCCATTTCTTTGGTGATATACATGTGCACGTGTAGTTGTTTCTAGCTTGCTAACGATAACACAAGTGTATGCTAAAGATCGGGGTCGTGCACTTCTAGCGTCGCTCTTGCTTAGCTTGTCGGATGAGGGGGGTTCTTTCCTACTCTAGGCATACGCACGGATCATACAGAAAAAATATAAGTGCACTATCAAAACTAAAAGGATGTAAAAAGCAAAATATTGGACCAGATCGGGATACTATTAATTGTGCGAACGACTTCTCTGCAGATTAGCTAAAGCTGTTGTTCGCTAACCCTTTCTGTACCCACCCTACCTTGCCAAACTATTGGGATTAATTGATTGCCCCTTAACAGACTCTTAAATGATCTTAGACGATTTGTAACGGCAGCATAGTCATGGATTCAGGCGACGGACTCCTCAATGAATTAGTTTACACAAACATGACGAAATTTCAAATTTACGGGTTTAAATTCTAATATTTTCACTAGATTTAATTTTATATCACCTTATTCTTCGCATATTCACTAGTATTTTTATTCACTTTAGCCAAAATACTGCCTTGTGCAGTCACTGTACTTTTTAATGATGATGTAATATGCACGTGTTTCACAAATATATATGTATATATATATTTATGTGAATATTAATATATGTTGGTGTTTAGATTATATAAAATAAGCTAACATTAAGCCAATTATAATATAGAACGAATGGAAATGTATGTCAATGTTAAGTATGTAACCCGATTATAGATATCGATGGCTCATCAGTCATAAGTAGATCTGAGATGGTCAGCAGTAAACAATAAAGACCTAGTTAATCAATAAAAACGTACTTTGCTGACCTAACACTATGCACTGGTGAGCTCGCTATTTTGTACTATAAAAGAAATGCATTATTCTTAGTAAGATCAGATACCAATTGTAGCTACATCGGGTGTGCATCGCTGTGTCTTTGGCCCCCATCTCTACCTTTGTAATCTCACTCCGAGGTCCACCCAATTTATGTGTTGGTTGCGACAACCTTTAGTCACTGGTTTATGTGCTAGTGCCTAGATATATATATAAATAAATAAACATTTAATAACTTCAAGAAACACTAACGTCTTTCATTGAACATTTTGGTGACCCCGACATTGGCGGCTCCAAGTTAAAAGAATAACAGACTTGGTGAAACCGTCATCAAGCGAGAACATTTGGTCAACTCAGGCGACCAATCTCTCAACAAAAAGGAAACTGGTCAACTAGGCGACTACTTTCTTTGCACGCTTTGGACACGACAATCCTAAGCGAGGGCACAAATTGATGAACATCTCACATCAATCTGGGGTCCCGACTAAAAACATCGCAATTGATTAACTTGGCAATCATTGCGTAGCCACCTTGGCGAATAAAAAAGATTTATTGGAAAACTAGGAGTTGGTTTTCCGCAACGGGGTAGCAGTGCATACCCATTGAATAAAAGTTGATCAACTAGGCGATCACTTTATAAAAAACATTTAACAACGATTTGTGTCAACGAGGCGACCAAATCATAAAAAGTTATTTTTATATAAAAAATAAAGTTTGATCAACTCAACTCTGTTGCATTCCCTGGCGTCAGCAATATCTGACCTAGTTAACTCGGTCAGTAACCCAGGTAGTACGCACGAGTATAGATTTTGGCATTGATCAGCAATTTTTTAAACAAAGAAAAGAAACTCAAAAAATTGGTTTCACTGTCGTGGCAGTTATCAGTGTAAAAGAATAGGTATATTGGAAATAAAAATAAAAAATAAATAAAAATAAAACTATTGTTAAAACACTAATCAAAAGGCAACTTCGATTTATTTCTTATTCTTATTTGTGCTACACTTGACCAATTTTAGGAACGAGTCGGAGCGTTCCCTGTCTTTGACAAAATAAATAAACTCCCATCGGGTCAAGTACTAGTACAGATAAGCAATTACATAAGAATATAAAAGAACATGGAGGAGTTTTATAAACAGCAGACAGAACGAGGAGAGGCAATCCAGGCCTTTATTCGGAATACCAAAAAAGATTCTTTCGCCAGGAAAACGAAGCCATCTTATTTCGAGGAGAAACTTGAGCTCCTGGAATACATGTGGGAGAACTTCGAGAAAAGTCATCAGGAGTTGATGGACAAATTAAATAACGTGCCAACTGAAGATGACTACTTTGTAACGGACTATTTCAGCAAAATGAAGACGGTTGTATCTAATATAGTGGAAGATTGGAAGGACCATTTGGCAAAAATAAAGCTAGAGAGACAAGCTCGCCAACGAGAGGAAGAGCGAGTCATGATCAAACCACTGGTTCGTAAGCAAAGTGCTCTGCTGGAGTCATTGTCAAGGACATAAGGACAAATTGTGCCTGAAGATAAAATGACTTACAAATCGGTAGTCGACAAATTATGGATGCAAATTGAAGAAATCCATTATGAGATTCATCGGCTAGCTGAAGATCCAGCCGAAGCCGGATATAATATAGCTACGTTTGTGGCCGCAGAAAATACAATGCTGAAATTCTGTGTGGCACCAGCAGAAAATGTAGTGATACAATCACCACCTGTATTGCAATCGATACAATCATTGCAACTACCCAAAATTCCCATTCCAAAATTTGATGGGGATTATCTGAAATGGTAACAATTTCATGACATCTATAAAAAGGTGGTTCATGAGTCAAATGTATCCACGATAGAGAAAATGTGGTACTTAAAATCAAACCTTTCTGGAGAAGCAGAGAGATTGATACGGCACCTGGAATTAACAGAAGCCAATTACAACACTGCTTGGTCAGTGTTGCAGGAACGTTTTAATAACAAACGAGTTCTAGTAACAGCCATACTGGCAAAGCTGTTTGATCACCCAAATGTGGGAAATGACGCAGCTTCTATAAAGAATTTGCATGATAACATTTTTGAATCATTGCAAGCCTTAAAAAATGTAGGCGTCAATATGGAATCGTCAGATGCTGTCATAATGTTTCATATGACAAGAAAATTGGATAGATTCAACCACGCACTATATGAGCAATCTCTTTCCAACACAAGGGATCTGCAGGAAGTAAAGGACTTCCTATCCTTCTTGGAACAGCGCTTCCTAACATTAGAGGCGATTGGGAAACCAAGAAACGAAAATCGCAGCATTGAAAAACCAAGTCCAAGGAAGACATGCGCAACAGCATCTGGGACAAACAGTACCCTGTGTGCTTTCTGCGAAAGAGCAAAGCACAAACTCTTCCAATGTGAAAAGTTCAAAATCAAATCCGCAGCAGAGCGGCTTAATTGGGTGCAGAAACACAAATTGTGTGTCAATTGCTTCAAGCCGGACCATATGGCAAAATATTGCTCTTGGAGGGGATGCTTTAAATGCGATAAAAAACATAACACAATGTTGCATTTAGAAACAGGCAACCAAATTGCTACATCTGCTTCTGCAGCTTCTGCGTATGGAATTGGCAGAAAATACACCCTGTTGGCAACGGCCAAGGTAGTGGTAAAAGGGATCAATGAAAGGAAAGGAGAATTTCGAGCACTCCTGGATAGCGGCTCTCAAGTAAATCTCGTCTCAGAGAGGCTGGTAAAGAAGTTATCGTTAAAAATTAGCGAGACTCATGTGCATATAAATGGAGTGGGTGGTCAACCACAGATAAGCAAGGCACGAGTAAGCTTGGTTGTAAGGTCAAGATACAACAAGTTCGCAATGCTAGTTGAGGCATTTGTATTGCCACACATAATAGGTGACCAACCCACAGAACAAATAACGCAGAAAGTCACATTACCAGACAACATTCAATTAGCGGACCCAACATTTGATAAACCCGGAAAAATTGATATGCTGTTGGGAGCTGATGATCACTATGCTATGCTGCTACCAGAAAGGAGACGGGGCAATCGAAACCGTCCAACATTACAAAACTCAGAGTTTGGATGGATTGTTGCTGGCAGAATTAACATGTCAACGTCAGCTTCAATCACATGTATGGTAGGCATGACGAATCCAGAGGAATCACTGGAAAGATTCTGGCAGCTAGACACACTAGAGCCAATAAAAAGGTACAGGAGTCCGGAGGAAGAGTATTGTGAAAAATTCTTCCTCGATAACCTACACACGGCGGCGGACAATCGACTAATTGTAAAGCTTCCATTTGCTGAAGAGGCGTCATCTCTTGGAGAATCTCGGGAAGTAGCCATAAGAAGATTCATATCGTTAGAGAGGCGAATGAACCCTGACATAAAAAAGGAGTATGTAAAATTTATGTCAGAATATGAACATATGAAGCAAGTAATGGTAGAACAAATTCCCAAGAACCATTACTTTATACCGCATCATTGTGTACTAAAACCAGAAAGTACCACCACCAAGCTAAGAGTGGTATTTGATGCATTATGCAAAACGTCATCAGGAAAATCACTGAACGACATTTTATATCCTGGACCAGTTGTACAGAGTCAACTCTTCTCAATTCTTCTGCGGTTCAGGACACACAAATATGTGTTCACGGCAGATATTGAAAAAATGTATCGCCAAGTTTGGATAAACCCTGCCGATCAATTCAATCAGATGATTGTGTGGAGAGAGGATCCAAGTCAAGAACTAAAGTTTTATCGTTTAAAAACGGTAACTTATGGAACCACGTCAGCCCCATATTTAGCGACGAAGTGTCTGGAATATTTGGCACTGAAAAACATTGAAAAATTGTCGTCTGGAGCATCAGCATTAAAAAATGACTTTTATGTTGATGATTGTCTCACAGGAGCAGACAGTTTACCAGAAGCCCTGCAAATAAGACAAGAGCTTCTAGAAATCTTGAAACCTAAGGGTTTCAACTTACGAAAATGGTGTTCAAATAGCAGTCAACTTCTAAAGGAAATTCCAAAGGAAGATACGATTGCTGACATCAATCTCGGTGACACACTGGAACAAACAAGTGTCAAAACATTGGTAATCTTTTGGCACCCAAAGAAGACCAATTATGTGGAAAGGCTCAAAGACATACAAAAGGAATAACCAGACGAGTGGTGCTATCCGAAGTCGGTCAAATCTTTGATCCTCTAGGACTGTTCGCACCGGTAGTGGTAAGAGCGAAAATGTTTCTTCAACATGTTGCTACCGAACGAATTGAGATGGATGGTGACCTACCGCCGTATTTGGAGAAGCAATGGGAAGCTTACCGAGAGGATGTACAGGCACTAAACCACATGAAAATTCCAAGGCATATTTTTGATGGCAAGGTCCCCACTACAAAGGAATTGCATACATTTGTTGATGCATCAGAAAAGGCGTATGGTGCGGCAGTTTATGTCCGATCAACCTATAAAAATGGCCAAATTTCGGTCAGATTGTTGTGCGCCAAGTCGAGAGTGGCTCCCCTGGAAAAACAGACACTGCCCCGGCTGGAACTATGTGCAGCTGTACTTGGAGCTGAACTCACGGATAGAGTTCGACAGGATCTCCAATTCGGATCAGAAAGTGTGGAATCATTCCTCTGGTCAGATTCAACAGTAGTACTCTCGTGGATTAATTCACGGGCATCACATTTCCACACGTTTGTGGCTAATCGGTTGACAAAAATACACGCAGTATCACATCCAAGGCAATGGCGGCATGTGTCATCAGCGCTCAACGCAGCTGATGTTCTGTCTCGAGGCATATCAGCAGTTCAGCTTAGCACACATACATTATGGTTGTATGGACCACTATTTCTGCATGGACCACAACGTGGCTGGCCAGCACCATTTAAGCCTACAGAGCACACGATGGATACCGCTGAGAAGAAAACCAAGGTATTCAGCATGGTGACTGCCACGGCAAACAACAAGAGTGAATGGATATATACGGTAAATCACAGAAATTCGTTTTACCGGCTACAGCGAATAGTGGCGTATGTGCTACGGTTTTGTCACAAGCAGAACAGGAAACCAACGGCTCAGTTAGAGTTGGAAGAGTTGGACCAAGCACGGAGAGTGATCATTAAGCAAATTCAAGAAACAGGATTTGCATATGAATTACGGCACTTAAAGAAACGACCTGATCAACCGCTAGATCGCAAAAGCACGGTGGCAACGTTGCCACTAATACTGGATGAAGATTCAATCATACGAGTAGCAACTAGGCTACAACAAGCACCAGTATCAACGGAAACAAGGAATCCATATCTCTTGCCGTATAATGATCCGGTGGTAAAAATGATGCTACGGAAACTTCATGAAGAGAATCTTCATTGTGGACATGAGGCACTACGCGGAATAGCTCGGCAACAGTACCACATCATTAAGGTGAAACCGATGGTCCGGAATGTGATCCAGGGCTGCGTAGTATGCCAAGTACCGGCCGCAGTTCTTTAAACAAGTCATGGGCGACTTACCTGAGCATCGGGTATCTCAGAATAGACCCTTTCTCAATGCCGGAGTAGACTATTGTGGACCATTCTGGATCCACCATAAGGTTCGAGGAAAACGTCCCGACAAAGCCTACATTGCAGTATTTGTATGCTTTGCAACCAAGGCAGTACACTTGGAGTTGGGCGCAGAGGAAGATGCCAGACATTATACTGCGATAATGCAACAAACTTTGTTGGAGCAAACAACCAACTTAAGGAACTGACCGATACAATACACTCAGAAACGGCAGCAGGTAGTATCAAGGAATCTTGCAATCAAAAAGGAGTGCAATTTAAGTTCATACCACCACGGTCTCCACATTTTGGAGGATTATGGGAAGCTGCGGTAAAGTCCGCTAAGCATTTACTGTTGAAAAACGTATCGACAGCAAACTTAACGTTCGAACAACTGTCTACCATCATTGTCAATGTTGAAGCAGTGCTGAACTCTCGTCCGTTAACGCCAAACTCAGACGATCCCAACGACTTAACAGCTCTAACCCCAGGCCACCTATTGATCGGAGAACCATTAGTAGCCCAACCAGATGCAGAGCCAATAACACAGCGATCAATTCCAGAGCAATGGGAATTAGTGCACCGACTTAAGCATACATTCTGGACACAATGGTCTCAAGAGTACCTACAAGAACTGCAGGGTACATCCAAGTGGAAAAAACCATATAACAATGTCAAAGAAGGCATGATGGTAATTCTAAAGGAGGATAATAATTTTGCAGTGGCCAATTGGACGAATTGTTAAATTATACCCAGGCCTGGATGGATACGTCCGCGTGGTAGACGTTAAAACAGCCAGAGGCACCTACAAGCGGGCTATCCATAAATTGGCCCCCTTGCTTAGAGAGACGGCGACAAAACGTAAAATCGAGTCAGATGACACAGAATCGAATTCCCAAAAAGACCCTGGTATCGAGGACAACGCAGAACCAAAAACAAAAAGACGCTTATCGATCGGTCTGCCACCGTTGGCAATGACGATCTGCCTAATGCTGTTATTATTGCCTATAGCATTTGCTCAAAGAACTAATATAACTCGATTCAACCCCAAACCAGGCATATACTATGAAAGTATTGGCACAGGAAGGATGGCAACGTCTGACTGGACTATTGTGGCATTCTACGATCTCGAACCATATTGGGCCGACCTGAAGACATTTTCAGACGGAGTAGTAAAGGTTGGAGAAATATGCGTGTTAATGAAGGTTCCAGAGGCATGCACCGCAATGCAGAGGCACTTCGAGCATGTCAACTCAGAGCTACGGACAGGAAATGATCTCCTTCACATAGAACGCCAGCGACGATCGCCTTTAGATATAATTGGGAACATTGCGAACGGCTTATTTGGTGTGCTGGACTCAAAGTATGCAACCGAGATGTCAGGCACCATACGAAAGGTTAAATCAAATGAAGATTACTTATTGAACTTGCTGCAAAATCAGACATCTGTAATTGATTCAACGATAAATATCATTAAGCGAGATGAAGCCACAATTGAAAATCAGACGAAACTAATGGAACAACAAATGAACGACATGACCAAGGTCCAGGACAATGCGGTAAAGGCATTGCAATGGTATATCACGCTAACTACTCAGATGACAGTTATTGCAGGGAATTTGCAACGAATTCAAACCGAAATTTCCCGAGTATTTACAGATGCCCATCATAGCAAAATAAGCCCGTTACTACTATCACCAGGCCAGCTTCGGGAACATCTGAACCAACTGAAGACACATCTTCCGTTTGGTTTGGATTTGCCAGTTCCAGATAACGACGTCTTGCAATTATATGGCTTAATGAAGGCACAAGGCACAATCGCAAACAATCATGTGATATTTAAGGTCACATTTCCATTAGTGGCAACGCAGGCAGTGCAACTGTATAACCTGGTACCCATTCCAGCAATTGGAACTCATGGGATTGTAATCATGAACATTAAAATTCCCATCATTGCTGTCAACAAGGAACAGAATCAATACATTGGGCTCTCAAGAGCCGATTTGGAACAATGCCATCAGCTCAACAACGAGCAATATATTTGTTTTGATAAACAAACGACGTTTTCGGCTAATAGCAACTGTGAGTTCCAGCTATTCAAAAACACAAAATCATCAACTTGCCAAATACAACACACAAACAGATCATTCGTGTGGTACGACATGTATCACAAAAATCAGTGGATTTTTGCCACCACTAGACCAATTGAACTCGCAGTGACCTGTGACGATAATATACAAGGTGTCTCTATTAAGAAGACTGGATTGTTAACTCTAGACCCGACGTGTACAGCTAGGAGTTCTGCTATACGAATAACAGGTCACCGTATAACTACGACAGACACAATGAAATTGTCATATGTCCGATTTGGCAACTTCAGCATTGGCCCAACAAAAGTAGCGCCAACAACAACACAATTCACAAAGATGCAGCTAAGCTACGACGAACTAAGCAACATTCAAGAAAAAATGGAAACTAAGCAAAACTGGAAATTGCCAGAAGACCCCAGCCAGCCGGCTCACCATGTTATAGTCTCCTACGTAGCGCTAACAATACCATTGGTTCTTGTGATGGTATATGGAATAAAAAGATGCTCACAACCCCCAAGACACAATGGTCCAGAGCAGAAAACCGTGAGGATCGTCAATCCCATACCGACTCCTGCTGCAGTAAGCCCAGCCCCCAGCAATTTTGCGGTCAACGTTGGATAACGTTGAACAGGTGTTCAATGGCCGGGAGTATGTTGGTGTTTAGATTATATAAAATAAGCTAACATTAAGCCAATTATAATATAGAACGAATGGAAATGTATGTCAATGTTAAGTATGTAACCCGATTATAGATATCGATGGCTCATCAGTCATAAGTAGATCTGAGATGGTCAGCAGTAAACAATAAAGACCTAGTTAATCAATAAAAACGTACTTTGCTGACCTAACACTATGCACTGGTGAGCTCGCTATTTTGTACTATAAAAGAAATGCATTATTCTTAGTAAGATCAGATACCAATTGTAGCTACATCGGGTGTGCATCGCTGTGTCTTTGGCCCCCATCTCTACCTTTGTAATCTCACTCCGAGGTCCACCCAATTTATGTGTTGGTTGCGACAACCTTTAGTCACTGGTTTATGTGCTAGTGCCTAGATATATATATAAATAAATAAACATTTAATAACTTCAAGAAACACTACGTCTTTCATTGAACACAAAGTATCAAATTAAATGAAAAAGCCAGTACCAAAAATTCTGTTTCTAAGCAAACGCAATGCATGCGAACGAAGTCTAACGGATCTTTTCCATGCTCTCTTCTCTGCTTACGATTTGCGTTCGCTGTGCGAAATGAGAGTAAGAACCGTACCAAGTGAAGACATGGGCGTAGTACGCAAGGGGGTTATTCATTTATTCTTGCAAACAAACAAAAAAAATATTGTTTCCGAAATGCAATTAAAATTTTTATTATTAAAGAGGGCTACTACACATGTTGGCTGCCATTATGCATCTATACCCTCCCGTCTATGGCCAATAACTAACGACAAAAATTATGGTATGTTAAAGGACCCCAAATGCACATTCTATTTCATCATTTTATATAATCATTTTGTGGGAACTTAAACTTCTATTCAACTATTGTAGTATTACATGTTTTTTTTTTTTTTTCTTTAGTGATTTCGGTAACTATATAAACAGACAGATTTTACCCCGCATAATCGTGATGCAGACTGATGCAATAAACTAGTTCAAATTTTCTACAAGGTTATTAAAAAAAAATTAATCGCGACACCGAGTGATTCATAGCACTTATCAAAATTTCATCATCATTTGTCAAAGTAGTTTGTATGTAATAAAAAGGCAAATAAAAGTTAGAGTGGCAAAAGTTAGAGGCAAATAAAAGTTGAATAGTAAAGTAATGAAGTGATATATTTAACGATTTATAGCAGTGAGCATCATTAAAGCTACGAATAAGTTACGAACTTTATTCGGGAGAAGAGACCAAAAAGACAACATGAGTAATCTGTACCACATCGAGAAGTTGGACGAAAAGAATTATGATTCTTGGAATATACAAATGCGCAGCGTATTGGTGCATTCAGACCTGTGGGATGTAACGGCTGGCAATTTACCCAGGGTGCAGGGTGTCGATCTTTGAGGATTGGATCGGAAGGCCCTAGAAAGTATTACGTTGAGCGTAAAACCATCGCATTTGGCATACATAAAAAATTGTTTAACGGCAGTTGAGGCATGGACAAGACTACGAGA
>NW_025814513.1:0-21137 GCF_018902025.1 Drosophila willistoni | reverse complement strand
CATGTTGGTGTTTAGATTATATAAATAAGCTAACATTAAGCCAATTATAATATAGAACGAATGGAAATGTATGTCAATGTTAAGTATGTAACCCGATTATAGATATCGATGGCTCATCAGTCATAAGTAGATCTGATATGGTCAGCAGTAAACAATAAAGACCTAGTTAATCAATAAAAACGTACTTTGCTGACCTAACACTATGCACTGGTGAGCTCGCTATTTTGTACTATAAAAGAAATGCATTATTCTTAGTAAGATCAGATACCAATTGTAGCTACATCGGGTGTGCATCGCTGTGTCTTTGGCCCCCATCTCTACCTTTGTAATCTCACTCCGAGGTCCACCCAATTTATGTGTTGGTTGCGACAACCTTTAGTCACTGGTTTATGTGCTAGTGCCTAGATATATATATAAATAAATAAACATTTAATAACTTCAAGAAACACTAACGTCTTTCATTGAACATTTTGGTGACCCCGACATTGGCGGCTCCAAGTTAAAAGAATAACAGACTTGGTGAAACCGTCATCAAGCGAGAACATTTGGTCAACTCAGGCGACCAATCTCTCAACAAAAAGGAAACTGGTCAACTAGGCGACTACTTTCTTTGCACGCTTTGGACACGACAATCCTAAGCGAGGGCACAAATTGATGAACATCTCACATCAATCTGGGGTCCCGACTAAAAACATCGCAATTGATTAACTTGGCAATCATTGCGGAGCCACCTTGGCAAATAAAAAAGATTTATTGGAAAACTAGGAGTTGGTTTTCCGCAACGGGGTAGCAGTGCATACCCATTGAATAAAAGTTGATCAACTAGGCGATCACTTTATAAAAAACATTTAACAACGATTTGTGTCAACGAGGCGACCAAATCATAAAAAGTTATTTTTATATAAAAAATAAAGTTTGATCAACTCAACTCTGTTGCATTCCCTGGCGTCAGCAATATCTGACCTAGTTAACTCGGTCAGTAACCCAGGTAGTACGCACGAGTATAGATTTTGGCATTGATCAGCAATTTTTTTAAACAAAGAAAAGAAACTCAAAAAATTGGTTTCACTGTCGTGGCAGTTATCAGTGTAAAAGAATAGGTATATTGGAAATAAAAATAAAACTATTGTTAAAACACTAATCAAAAGGCAACTTCGATTTATTTCTTATTCTTATTTGTGCTACACTTGACCAATTTTAGGAACGAGTCGGAGCGTTCCCTGTCTTTGACAAAATAAATAAACTCCCATCGGGTCAAGTACTAGTACAGATAAGCAATTACATAAGAATATAAAAGAACATGGAGGAGTTTTATAAACAGCAGACAGAACGAGGAGAGGCAATCCAGGCCTTTATTCGGAATACCAAAAAAGATTCTTTCGCCAGGAAAACGAAGCCATCTTATTTCGAGGAGAAACTTGAGCTCCTGGAATACATGTGGGAGAACTTCGAGAAAAGTCATCAGGAGTTGATGGACAAATTAAATAACGTGCCAACTGAAGATGACTACTTTGTAACGGACTATTTCAGCAAAATGAAGACGGTTGTATCTAATATAGTGGAAGATTGGAAGGACCATTTGGCAAAAATAAAGCTAGAGAGGCAAGCTCGCCAACGAGAGGAAGAGCGAGTCATGATCAAACCACTGGTTCGTAAGCAAAGTGCTCTGCTGGAGTCATTGTCCAGGACATTAAGACAAATTGTGCCTGAAGATAAAATGACTTACAAATCGGTAGTCGACAAATTATGGATGCAAATTGAAGAAATCCATTATGAGATTCATCGGCTAGCTGAAAATCCAGCCGAAGCCGGATACAATATAGCTACGTTTGTGGCCGCAGAAAATACAATGTTGAAATTCTGTGTGGCACCAGCAGAAAATGTAGTGATACAATCACCACCTGTATTGCTATCGATACAATCATTGCAACTACCCAAAATTCCCATTCCAAAATTTGATGGGGATTATCTGAAATGGCAACAATTTCATGACATCTATAAAAAGGTGGTTCATGAGTCAAATGCATCCACGATAGAGAAAATGTGGTACTTAAAATCAAACCTTTCTGGAGAAGCAGAGAGATTGATACGGCACCTGGAATTAACAGAAGCCAATTACAACACTGCTTGGTCAGTGTTGCAGGAACGTTTTAATAACAAACGAGTTCTAGTAACAGCCATACTGGCAAAGCTGTTTGATCACCCAAATGTGGGAAATGACGCAGCTTCTATAAAGAATTTGCATGATAACATTTTTGAATCATTGCAAGCCTTGAAAAATGTAGGCGTCAATTTGGAATCGTCAGATGCTGTCATAATGTTTCATATGACAATAAAATTGAATAGATTCAACCACGCACTATATGAGCAATCTCTTTCCAACACAAGGGATCTGCAGGAAGTAAAGGACTTCCTATCCTTCTTGGAACAGCGCTTCCTAACATTAGAGGCGATTGGGAAACCAAGAAACGAAAATCGCAGCATTAAAAAACCAAGTCCAAGGAAGACATGCGCAACAGCATCTGGGACAAACAGTACCCTGTGTGCTTTCTGCGAAAGAGCAAAGCACAAACTCTTCCAATGTGAAAAGTTCAAAATCAAATCCGCAGCAGAGCGGCTTAATTGGGTGCAGAGACACAAATTGTGTGTCAATTGCTTCAAGCCGGACCATATGGCAAAAAATTGCTCTTGGAGGGGATGCTTTAAATGCGATAAAAAACATAACACAATGTTGCATTTAGAAACAGGCAACCAAATTGCTACATCTGCTTCTGCAGCTTCTGCGTATGGAATTGGCAGAAAATACACCCTGTTGGCAACGGCCAAGATAGTGGTAAAAGGGATCAATGAAAGGAAAGGAGAATTTCGAGCACTCCTGGATAGCGGCTCTCAAGTAAATCTCGTCTCAGAGAGACTGGTAAAGAAGTTATCGTTAAAAATTAGCGAGACTCATGTGCATATAAATGGAGTGGGTGGTCAACCACAGATAAGCAAGGCGCGAGTAAGCTTGGTTGTAAGGTCAAGATACAACAAGTTCGCAATGCTAGTTGAGGCATTTGTATTGCCACACATAATAGGTGACCAACCCACAGAACAAATAACGCAGAAAGTCACATTACCAGACAACATTCAATTAGCGGACCCAACATTTGATAAACCCGGAAAAATTGATATGCTGTTGGGAGCTGATGATCACTATGCTATACTGCTACCAGAAAGGAGACGGGGCAATCGAAACCGTCCAACATTACAAAACTCAGAGTTTGGATGGATTGTTGCTGGCAGAATTAATATGTCAACGTCAGCTTCAATCACATGTATGGTAGGCATGACGAATCCAGAGGAATCACTGGAAAGATTCTGGCAGCTAGACACACTAGAGCCAATAAAAAGGTACAGGAGTCCGGAGGAAGAGTATTGTGAAAAATTCTTCCTCGATAACCTACACACGGCGGCGGACAATCGACTAATTGTAAAGCTTCCATTTGCTGAAGAGGCGTCATCTCTTGGAGAATCTCGGGAAGTAGCCATAAGAAGATTCATGTCATTAGAGAGGCGAATGAACCCTGACATAAAAAAGGAGTATGTAAAATTTATGTCAGAATATGAACAGCTTGGACATATGAAGCAAGTAATGGTAGAACAAATTCCCAAGAACCATTACTTTATACCGCATCATTGTGTACTAAAACCAGAAAGTACCACCACCAAGCTTAGAGTGGTATTTGATGCATCATGCAAAACGTCATCAGGAAAATCACTGAACGACATTTTATATCCTGGACCAGTTGTACAGAGTCAACTCTTCTCAATTCTTCTGCGGTTCAGGACCCACAAATATGTGTTTACGGCAGATATTGAAAAAATGTATCGTCAAGTTTGAATAAATGCCGATCAATTCAATCAGATGATTGTGTGGAGAGAGGATCCAAGTCAAGAACTAAAGTTTTATCGTTTAAAAACGGTGACTTATGGAACCACGTCAGCCCCATATTTAGCGACGAAGTGTCTGGAATATTTGGCACTGAAAAACATTGAAAAATTGTCGTCTGGAGCATCAGCATTAAAAAATGACTTTTATGTTGATGATTGTCTCACAGGAGCAGACAGTTTACCAGAAGCCCTGCAAATAAGACAAGAGCTTCTAGAAATCTTGAAACCTAAGGGTTTCAACTTACGAAAATGGTGTTCAAATAGCAGTCAACTTCTAAAGGAAATTCCAAAGGAAGATACGATTGCTGACATCAATCTCGGTGACACACTGGAACAAACAAGTGTCAAAACATTGGGAATCATATGGGCACCCAAAGAAGACCAATTATGTGGAAAGGCTCAAAGACATACAAAAGGAATAACCAGACGAGTGGTGCTATCCGAAGTCGGTCAAATCTTTGATCCTCTAGGACTGTTCGCACCGGTAGTGGTAAGAGCGAAAATGTTTCTTCAACATGTTGCTACCGAACGAATTGAGATGGATGGTGACCTACCGCCGTATTTGGAGAAGCAATGGGAAGCTTACCGAGAGGATGTACAGGCACTAAACCACATGAAAATTCCAAGGCATATTTTTGATGGCAAGGTCCCCACTACAAAGGAATTGCATACGTTTGTTGATGCATCAGAAAAGGCGTATGGTGCGGCAGTTTATGTCCGATCAACCTATAAAAATGGCCAAATTTCGGTCAGATTGTTGTGCGCCAAGTCGAGAGTGGCTCCCCTGGAAAAACAGACACTGCCCCGGCTGGAACTATGTGCAGCTGTACTTGGAGCTGAACTCACGGATAGAGTTCGACAGGATCTCCAATTCGGATCAGAAAGTGTGGAATCATTCCTCTGGTCAGATTCAACAGTAGTACTCTCGTGGATTAATTCACGGGCATCACATTTCCATACGTTTGTGGCTAATCGGTTGACAAAAATACACGCAGTATCACATCCAAGGCAATGGCGGCATGTGTCATCAGCGCTCAACGCAGCTGATGTTCTGTCTCGAGGCATATCAGCAGCTCAGCTTAGCACACATACATTATGGTTGTATGGACCACTATTTCTGCATGGACCACAACGTGGCTGGCCAGCACCATTTAAGCCTACAGAGCACACGATGGATACCGCTGAGAAGAAAACCAAGGTATTCAGCATGGTGACTGCCACGGCAAACAACAAGAGTGAATGGATATATACGGTAAATCACAGAAATTCGTTTTACCGGCTACAGCGAATAGTGGCGTATGTGCTACGGTTTTGTCACAAGCAGAACAGGAAACCAACGGCTCAGTTAGAGTTGGAAGAGTTGGACCAAGCACGGAGAGTGATCATTAAGCAAATTCAAGAAACAGGATTTGCATATGAATTACGGCACTTAAAGAAACGACCTGATCAACCGCTAGATCGCAAAAGCACGGTGGCAACGTTGCCACTAATACTGGATGAAGATTCAATCATACGAGTAGCAACTAGGCTACAACAAGCACCAGTATCAACGGAAACAAGGAATCCATATCTCTTGCCGTATAATGATCCGGTGGTAAAAATGATGCTACGGAAACTTCATGAAGAAAATCTTCATTGTGGACATGAGGCACTACGCGGAATAGCTCGGCAACAGTACCACATCATTAAGGTGAAACCGATGGTCCGGAATGTGATCCAGGGCTGCGTAGTATGCACCAAGTACCGGCCGCAGTTCTTTAAACAAGTCATGGGTGACTTACCTGAGCATCGGGTATCTCAGAATAGACCCTTTCTCAATGCCGGAGTAGACTATTGTGGACCATTCTGGATCCACCATAAGGTTCGAGGAAAACGTCCCGACAAAGCCTACATTGCAGTATTTGTATGCTTTGCAACCAAGGCAGTACACTTGGAGTTGGTCGGAGACCTGTCCACCTCCTCATTTGTGGGCGCGCTTCAGCGCTTTATTGGGCGCAGAGGAAGATGCCAGACATTATACTGCGATAATGCAACAAACTTTGTTGGAGCAAACAACCAACTTAAGGAACTGACCGATACAATACACTCAGAAACGGCAGCAGGTAGTATCAAGGAATTTTGCAATCAAAAAGGAGTGCAATTTAAGTTCATACCACCACGGTCTCCACATTTCGGAGGATTATGGGAAGCTGCGGTAAAGTCCGCTAAGCATTTACTGTTGAAAAACGTATCGACAGCAAACTTAACGTTCGAACAACTGTCTACCATCATTGTCAGTGTTGAAGCAGTGCTGAACTCTCGTCCGTTAACGCCAAACTCAGACGATCCCAACGACTTAACAGCTCTAACCCCAGGCCACCTATTGATCGGAGAACCATTAGTAGCCCAACCAGATGCAGAGCCAATAACACAGCGATCGATTCCAGAGCAATGGGAATTAGTGCAACGGCTTAAGCATACATTCTGGACACAATGGTCTCAAGAGTACCTACAAGAACTGCAGGGTACATCCAAGTGGAAAAAACCATATAACAATGTCAAAGAAGGCATGATGGTAATTCTAAAGGAGGATAATGTGCCAATTTTGCAGTGGCCAATTGGACGAATTGTTAAACTATATCCAGGCCTGGATGGATACGTCCGCGTGGTAGACGTTAAAACAGCCAGAGGCACCTACAAGCGGGCTATCCATAAATTGGCCCCCTTGCTTAGAGAGACGGCGACAAAACGTAAAATCGAGGCAGATGACACAGAATCGAATTCCCAAAAAGACCCTGGTATCGAGGACAACGCAGAACCAAAAACAAAAAGACGCTTATCGATCGGTCTGCCACCGTTGGCAATGACGATCTGCCTAATGCTGTTATTATTGCCTATAGCATTTGCTCAAAGAACTAATATAACTCGATTCAACCCCAAACCAGGCATATACTATGAAAGTATTGGCACAGGAAGGATGGCAACGTCTGACTGGACTATTGTGGCATTCTACGATCTCGAACCATATTGGGCCGACCTGAAGACATTTTCAGACGGAGTAGTAAAGGTTGGAGAAATATGCGTGTTAATGAAGGTTCCAGAGGCATGCACCGCAATGCAGAGGCACTTCGAGCATGTCAACTCAGAGCTACGGACAGGAAATGATCTCCTTCACATAGAACGCCAACGACGATCGCCCTTAGATATAATTGGGAACATTGCGAACGGCTTATTTGGTGTGCTGGACTCAAAGTATGCAACAGAGATGTCAGGCACCATACGAAAGGTTAAATCAAATGAAGATTACTTATTGAACTTGCTGCAAAATCAGACATCTGTAATTGATTCAACGATAAATATCATTAAGCGAGATGAACGGACAACTGAACGACATGACCAAGGTCCAGGACAATGCAGTAAAGGCATTGCAATGGTATATCACGCTAACTACTCAGATGACAGTTATTGCAGGGAATTTGCAACGAATTCAAACCGAAATTTCCCGAGTATTTACAGATGCCCATCATAGCAAAATAAGCCCGTTACTACTATCACCAGGCCAGCTTCGGGAACATCTGAACCAACTGAAGAGGCATCTTCCGTTTGGTTTGGATTTGCCAGTTCCAGATAACGACGTCTTGCAATTATATGGCTTAATGAAGGCACAAGGCACAATCGCAAACAATCATGTGATATTTAAGGTCACATTTCCATTAGTGGCAACGCAGGCAGTGCAACTGTATAACCTGGTACCCATTCCAGCAATTGGAACTCATGGGATTGTAATCATGAACATTAAAATTCCCATCATTGCTGTCAACAAGGAACAGAATCAATACATTGGGCTCTCAAGAGCCGATTTGGAACAATGCCATCAGCTCAACAACGAGCAATATATTTGTTTTGATAAACAAACGACGTTTTCGGGTAATAGCAACTGTGAGTTCCAGCTATTCAAAAACACAAAATCATCAACTTGCCAAATACAACACACAAACAGATCATTCGTGTGGTACGACATGTATCACAAAAATCAGTGGATTTTTGCCACCACTAGACCAATTGAACTCGCAGTGACCTGTGACGATAATATACAAGGTGTCACTATTAAGAAGACTGGATTGTTAACTCTAGACCCGACGTGTACAGCTAGGAGTTCTGCTATACGAATAACAGGTCACCGTATAACTACGACAGACACAATGAAATTGTCATATGTCCGATTTGGCAACTTCAGCATTGGCCCAACAAAAGTAGCGCCAACAACAACACAATTCACAAAGATGCAGCTAAGCTACGACGAACTAAGCAACATTCAAGGAAAACTGGAAACTAAGCAAAACTGGAAATTGCCAGAAGACCCCAGCCAGCCGGCTCACCATGTTATAGTCTCCTACGTAGCGCTAACAATACCATTGGTTCTTGTGATGGTATATGGAATAAAAAGATGCTCACAACCCCCAAGACACAATGGTCCAGAGCAGACAACCGTGAGGATCGTCAATCCCATACCGACTCCTGCTGCAGTAAGCCCAGCCCCCAGCAATTTTGCGGTCAACGTTGGATAACGTTGAACAGGTGTTCAACGGCCGGGAGTATGTTGGTGTTTAGATTATATAAAATAAGCTAACATTAAGCCAATTATAATATAGAACGAATGGAAATGTATGTCAATATTAAGTATGTAACCCGATTATAGATATCGATGGCTCATCAGTCATAAGTAGATCTGATATGGTCAGCAGTAAACAATAAAGACCTAGTTAATCAATAAAAACGTACTTTGCTGACCTAACACTATGCACTGGTGAGCTCGCTATTTTGTACTATAAAAGAAATGCATTATTCTTAGTAAGATCAGATACCAATTGTAGCTACATCGGGTGTGCATCGCTGTGTCTTTGGCCCCCATCTCTACCTTTGTAATCTCACTCCGAGGTCCACCCAATTTATGTGTTGGTTGCGACAACCTTTAGTCACTGGTTTATGTGCTAGTGCCTAGATATATATATAAATAAATAAACATTTAATAACTTCAAGAAACACTAACGTCTTTCATTGAACAGCCATTTCTATGTGCCACAACTGACACCGATCAAGTTCATAAGATGGTTAGTGTTTAAGATTAAACCGAAATGGCTTCACCTTATTCACCCTATCCCTATTCAGTCAGCGAATACTTTGAACTCGAGAACATTGTTTTCCAAAGCGAAGAAGTATTATGTAGCAGTGGACTTCATTTATTTTTACTAGGTTTTAATACACAAGGTTCCTAGTAAAATACGCCGCACAAAAAGAAAAGGTTACCGGTTGACAAAAACCGTGATGAACAAATCGATGAACCTCAATAAAAATTTATGGTAGAAGTTCACAATGTCATTATTGATAAAACTATTTGTGCAATTAAATTACGGTTTACGGAACATGGAAAACTAGCAGCAGATTTCGCATGAATCGACCCGAAAAATTTTCATCATATCGTAGCTGTTTCTTGCTGTTTCTGAAATATGTCAAAAACAGATTGAGAAGCTGTTTGACGCATAAGCATTTAGAAACTTTTTTTGCTTATGGCAGTTGAAAAAAAAAACTTGAATCAAATTGAAGATGAACGAATTATTAAAAAGCTTTTGTCTGTTTGATGAGTGTTAAAATCTAGTAAAATTACGCCTTACGTAGAAGCGGTAGGCAAATTAAAATGTTTGTTTATTTGTAAGAAGTCGTTTTTGTACTTGATACTTACTTGACGTTAAACCCAAAAATGTGTACCTTTCATTTTCCTCAGAAATAATTTTTCAAGAATATAGTATAGGGGGCCTTTCAACTTGTGCCCGGTGGGCCCTTAAGGTCCCAGTCCGGGCCTGGATACCCTGAATGATTTTACCGTTTTAAGTGAGTGGGCGGAGTAAACATGTTGTAACATAGGTGTTGAGCGGAATGATTTGATTTATTCATTCCTGTTTCAGTTATAAACCAAAAGTTGCTAATGAAATAATGCATCCTAAAAAAGCGAATTTGGGTCGTCGTACTCGCAGCTGCCTAGCTGCACTCTAGCCTTGAGCGTGAGCGTTTGCAAGCCCGAGAGTCGCGGTCTGCAGCTACACAATTGCTGCATAGGGAAAAGGTAGCTGAATCCCGTGCATAGGTATAAATAGATCGACATGAGCAATAGTATCGCAGTATTGCATTTCTATATATTTCTATTTCCAGCTTCCAAATGACGTCATTTGGGGCGAAAATTGTCGCTTCCTAATTCATGCCTATATTTCAAAGTCAAAAGGCAAATCTATCACAAAGCTGGCGACCTGCTCCCCTTCCCAGATAGTGAACATAAATTTCTTCAAATGTACTTCATCGGTTATGATAGAGACTGTTATGTATGTGACCCATCTCTAAGGAGCTGTTATCGTCGCACTGTTAAAAAGGTCTGTTAACAGCTGCACTTCTCAGTCGTTTTACTAATTGCTTCGGAACAACATTGGACTCCCCTGCTACAACTACGAGGGACTACTACTACAACTACGAGGGATTTCTACTACTGCAACTACTACTACAACTACGAGGGATTTCTACTACTGCAACTACTACTACAACTACGAGGGATTTCTACTACTGCAACTACTACTACAACTACGAGGGATTTCTACTACTGCACTACTACTACAGCTACGAGGGATTACTACTACTGGACTACTTCTACTATTACAACTACTACATATCCCAGAATTCTACTGTACCATTATCTATTAATAAACCATATATATATAAGTTTGCACAAACACAAAATTGGCGACGAGGATGGGATAATTCGTCAAACTTATATATATGTCGTGTACAGTTACAATCGACAAAGCGAAAGCGAACAAAGAGACGCCAAAACCGCATGAGTACTGGCGCCAAGTTTATTGGAATAAAGAAACGGTACTTTTCCAACGCGCCCATTGGCAGACAGACGCGCTACGACTACTGCATTTGAATTGATGCTCACACACACACATACGATCGAATTCAACTACTAATGTCTGATTTGGAATCACATGAGGAAAAGCCCGCCAAGTGAATATTGCTACAGAACGCAAAACAACAAATAAATCAGTGATAATGTCAGGAGTGGGTCAGTTAGAAACATTTGACTTAAATCACCCAAACAAATGGACAACTTACAAGCAGCGTTTTGAACTGTATCTTCTGGCCAATGACGTTACGGAGGAAGCACGGAAGAAGGCTGCATTGCTTACGCTGGCTGGCGCTCCACTGTTCGAGCTTCTAACGTCATTGGCATCCCCTACTCATGTGAGTGATTTGAGTTTATCGGAAATATATGAAATACTCAACCAACATTTGTCTCCATGTCAATCGGAAATTGCGGCCTACTACCAATTTCACAAGCGAGACCAACTAATTGATGAATCGGTTGCGAACTACATGGCTGCACTTAGGACTCTCGCTGTCGACTGCAAATTCGGAGCTGCTTTGGATCGCATGTTGCGCGATCGCTTCGTATGTGGAATGAAGGATGAGGGTCTTCAGAAGAGTCTGTTAGCAGAGGCAGATTTAACGATTCAACGCGCGATGGAACGCGCCACATCTAGTGAGGCCGCTGCTCACAGCGCTTTGGCCATGCGAAATACAGCTGAGAGCACTGAGTCGATACACGAAGTGCAGACCAACGCGATCCGTCCAAGCCGACCCAATCAGCACCACCAGCCATGCGATGGTTGCGGGGGTGCTCACTTGCGGAAACTGTGCCCACATCGGAACACTGTGTGCCATGCCTGTCACCGAGCAGGCCATCTTCAACGAGTCTGCCGGGCTGTAAGAGACCCGGGTCGTAAAGCATTCAACACATCGAGTGGCCATGCCTCCTACCGAGGACCACACAAGCAAAAGCCGAATGAAGAATACAGTGTCCACAGCATACTACCGTTTTTTGCCCAAAGGAAATCGCTACAATAATTATAAATAAACGAAAATGCCAATTCGAAGTGGATTCGGGGTCTGCGATCACTATGATAGACGAAGCTACGTTTCGTTATATCTGGCCAACGGATAGACCGAATATCCAAGATTGTTCTCTAGAGTTTACGGATTACCAGAAAAAACCGAATTCCAGTTATTGGTATCGTGGATACATCTGTCCAGTACGATAATAAATACATTCCGAATCTTCCACTGGTTGTTACATCAAGCGGTGGATCGAATTTACTTGGACGCAACTGGTTTATGCCCTTAGGCATCAGCATAGAAGGAATACATGCCATTAACGCTAAACTTAGCATCGAGGCAACTCTGGTGAAGTATAAGGATCTGTTTTCGTCTGAATTAGGCCGTTTTCGGGGGCCATCTGTGTCATTACAAATCAATACTGATGCAATACCAGTCAGACTGCCAGCAAGACGCATTCCATTTGCAATTCAAGAATTATATGCAGAAGAATTAGACCGTCTGTGCTCCCAAGGTATCCTAGTACCCATTGAATACTCCGATTGGGCGACTCCTATAGTGCCAGTAATTAAAAAGGATGGTACTATTCGCATATGTGGCGACTACAAGTCTACAATTAATAAAGTGATTAAGCAACACGGCCATCAAATTCCTCCAATGAATTCATTATTAGCATCAGTTGAAGGAGGATCCACATTTGCGAAAATCGACTTGGCTCAGGCGTACCAACAACTAGTGGTAGATGAGCAGTCTGCATTGATGCAAACCATATGTACACACAAAGGTTATTTCAAAAAAACCAGACTACAATTTGGAATTTCTTCAGCCCCGGGCATTTTTCAGAGCTGCATCGAACGTATATTGCAGAACGCTTCTGGTGTTTTACCCTACTTCGATGACATAATTGTTATGGGAAAATCAGAGGAAGAGCTAGCGGTGCGTCTTAATGAGGTGCTTTCAAGATTTCATAAGGCCGGACTACGCCTACGCAGAGACAAGTGTCAATTTGGAGTTCCGTCAGTAGAATTTTTAGGTTTTAAAATCGATGCATTAACATAGATCTCGCACTGGCGCGGTATTTGTTTAGCCAACATACTACCCCTCACTCCACGACAAATCGTACCCCTGCAGAACTACTATGTAATCGAGAGCTTAAGTCATATTTCGACAAAATTCAACTCAAGGAAATAACATACGGAAAGGTCTGCGACCTAACAAATGATAAGCAGTTTTCTATTGGTGCTCCGGTTTGGGTCCGTAACTACGCCCCCGGTCCAAAGTGGATAGAAGGCGAAATTGTGGACCAGACAGGCCCCATTTCATACAACGTTCGTTTACATGATCGCCGCATTATTAAACGTCACTTCGACCAACTTCGCGATCGGGTTCCGCCTGTCGAAAGTACTCAAGACACGGAATCAATCGAACTACCTGCTGAGGATGCAGTCTCGATATCTGATGATATACCCGACTGTCCTGAATTGTCTGAACCGGCACCATTGTCCCCAGCTCCAGTGACTCCTCGCAGATCGAGTCGGAAAAGACAACCCCCGGAATTCTTTAACCCATCTGGGTGTTAAGGGGTGTTATGTATGTGACCCATCTCTAAGAAGCTGTTAACGTCGCACTGTTAAAAAGGTCTGTTAACAGCTGCACTTCTCAGTCGTTCTACTAATTGCTTCGGAACAACATCGGACTCCCCTGCTACAACTACGAGGGACTACTACTACAACTACGAGGGATTTCTACTACTGCAACTACTACTACAACTACGAGGGATTTCTACTACTGCAACTACTACTACAACTACGAGGGATTTCTACTACTGCACTACTACTACAGCTACGAGGGATTACTACTACTGGACTTCTACTTTTACTATTACAACTACTACATATCCCAGAATTCTACTGTACCATTATCTATTAATAAACCATATATATATAAGTTTGCACAAACACAAAAGAGACGAAGCCAATGTACGATCTAGAATACATACCTCATTTGGGGCGGAAATTATGGCTTCCCCATTCATGCCAACTTTCAAAGGGAAAATCTATCACATCTATCACTATTTATCTATTTGTTCAAAACAGCACTTGATATGATGCCCTCGGATACTCACAAAATTGTCATCCACGCAGACAAAACACCCACTGGAGAACATTTCAGGAGATATAATGCTCAAACTATAGACAATGTGGCGATTGTTGTATTCGGGGATCAGTTCCAACTTCGAGATATTACTCTGCACCGACGAAACATCATCTGACAAACGTCGCTGAAACTCACTGTAGTTACGATTCTGTGCATTATCCAATTATCTTCTGGGATGGTGCCAATGAATATCACTTCAATGTGAAAATGGTAGATCCAGTGAATGGTGCAGAAACCGATAAAAAAAATGGTTAGTAAAAACGAGGACAACCATATGGATATGTACGCGAAAATTGAAACAGAGCGTTTGCTATTTCTCAGATTCAATCAGACGAAACTTCGCTCCGAGGAATATATTCATTTGCGAGATGCCGTTGTGAATGACCGTAATACAAACAATGTTGAAAAGCTTACGATTTTAACATCTTCATATATAGGTAGACCACGCCACATGCAGGAATATGATCAAGATGCTATGGCATATGTTCAGTATTATGGCCGTCCATATTTATTTATTACGTTCAAATGCAATTCAACTTGGGACGAGATAGTGCAGCTGTTATTTTTTGGGCAATCGTCCGCGGATAGGCATGACATCACAGCCTGCGTTTTCAGACAAAAACTGAAGTCACTAATGGATTTTATGGTGAAATATAAAGTATTTGGATCGGTGCGGTTCTGGACGCATTTAGTAGAATGGCAAAAGAGAGGATTGTAACATCGTCCGCGGATAGGCATGACATCACATCCCGCGTTTTCAGACAAAAACTGAAGGCACTAATGGGTTTTATGGTGAAATATAAAGTATTTGGATTGGTTCGGTTCTCGCTCTTTGACAAAATCACTACAGACGAAATCGACGATCGATGTGATAAGCGCTGAAATTCCTCGGACCGACGTTAATAAAGATTTGCATGAAATCGTCATCAAGAACATGATCCATGGACCATGCGTTACACTCAATCCGAATTCACCGACGCAAATGTTCAAAAGAGAGTCCTAAATCCACCTGCTACAACTCTAACTGCTTTCTTCACTTCATGCCAAGAAGACGCTTTCGGTACAACAAAGAATTACCTTCTTATTACACGTGGAATGTAACTAAGAAATCATTCGTACGGCGTAAACGAGGGGTGCCCGTCGAAGGACATGCTGGCATATTTAAGAAAATACATTGGTAGACTCTTTACAGTTCATACTAATCAAATTGAATGGTTCTTCCTTCGCAAGCTGTTGGTAAATGTGACTTGTCCCAAGTCTTTCCAGTATTTAAGGAATGTGAACGGCGTCACGCATGCCACTTTCCGCAGTGCATGCCAAGCTCTCAATTTATTGGAGAATGACCAGTATTGCGATATTTGGATCAAAGATGCATGCAACTCTGCACATCCAAACCAAGTTCTGCCGATCCAAAGATATCGTTCGCATTTGGCTGAGGATATTTTGCACAGAGTACTCCAAAAAAATTCCGATATGACCACGTTAATAAACGTTAATAGATTTTAAAGACAAGTGCTTAGCTATGACAAATAAAGTGCTAAGTCAATTGTGAATGCCAGCAACCACCCGTATTGCGACTGCTTCGGTTGCTATGGATTTGCGCCGATGATCTTCAGTCATATGTCCAAACAAACATTCCGATGCCCCATACTGCTTTATAAGGAAGTCTGGTTTGCGGAAAACAATCAACATCCTCCAAAACATATCTGTCATTGCGCAGCACAATTGTCACTCTAAACGGACCTTTGAATTTGGCAATAAGTTATTTATGTAGATACTCCTATATGTGAGTCAAAATATACGTTTATTATACGTTTGTACTTTTTCTGTACTGTTACCCGCCTCCTGTCTTGTTCTATCTACGTTACTGTTTATGCTTATTTTAATTAATTCATCCAAGCTAATTTTCAATGCGTCTATAACCTTTCCTCTTTGTGCAACTCCGAACAAAACTTTACTTAGATGCTGACTAATTGACCTTTGTAACGTGTTGTTAAGTGCGTATTTAACTGTTTCTAAGATTGTGTCCCAATACAATCCTTTGTCCGGCTCATTTAGTTTAGCGATCATTGGACCCAAACTTCTATTCACCATTTCTACTTGTCCGGTGGCTTACGGCTTATGTGTTTAACTTCATTTTCGACTAAAAAATCTTAAAATTTATTTGATGTGAAGCAAGTTCCTCGATCAGAAATAACGCATTTGGGTCAGTGGACCCGTATAGTAATACGCTCTAAAATAGTCTTTTAATGCTAATACTGCCTCCTTCGACTTTGTTTTTTTTTCGATGGGTACAGTCGAACGACCTTTGTGAAAGCATAAATTACCACTAATATGTGCTTGTTAGATCTGCTCTTATGTATTGGACCATGGTGATCTATGTGTATGACATCAAAAGGGACCGTTTGCTTAGGAATGTTATGAAGAAAGCCTTCCTCTTTTCCATTTTTATCTGAATAAGATATACATTTTAAACAATGTTGTTCCTTTTTTATTTTTTTTATCGCTAGAAAAGCAATTTATTCGTTTTTCGAAATAACATCTACCATTTTGTCTACTCCTAGACAAATAAAGCACTGGGTACAATGAACCAAAGCCAAGGGCGCTAGCGTCGCAGTGTAACTCTGTTGGGTCAGTCGCGATGCACAAAGCAAGTATAGGGGCTTCTACCAAATTTCTTTTTAATTTTTCAAAAAATTCTAATTCTTTACCACCAAACTCAATTTTTCGATCTATTCTCACCAGATCGTACCATTGTTTTTTTATTGTTGAAAAATCTTTAACAAACCGTCGGAAATAAGAGTGTAAGCCTAGGAAACTCTATACCTCATGTGGTTTAGTCGGCGTTGGAAAATTGCTAACTGTTATCACGTATCCCAAATATTTAATTTCTTCCTGAAGAAATTCGCACTTGTCAATTCTTAATTCAAGTTTGTTGGCAACTAAACGTTTGAAAACTTCTGCTAATATTTCTAAATGACTTACACTATCTTTTGTTGCAATCAATTGTCCATGTAAATTAAAACCTTGTCTTCTTGCAAAAACCTTCTTCTATATCAACAAAATTTTTTTTTTTATATCTTTTAAAAACTGCGGTTGCGTTTCGTAGTCCAAATGGCATTCGAAGACATTAGTATTGACCCAACCGTGTTGTAAACGCCGTAGCTTAATAGAGCCATCGTGCATAAGGATGTGAAATAAACATTTTTATACCCTTGCAAACAGGGTATATTAATTTTGGTCAGAAGTGTGCAACGTATAAAAGGAAGCATTTCCAACCATATAAAGTAAATACATTGTTGATCAGCATGACGAGACGAGTTCATATAGCCATGTCCGTCCGTTTGTCCGTCCGTCTGTCCGTCCATCTGGATCAACGCAATCTCCTCCTAGACCACTAGAGCTACAGAGTTGAAATTTTGCATGTAGGCTTGTATATCTCGGATTCATCCGGATCGGACCACTATATCATATAGCTCCCATACAAACGCCAAAGTCACGAACAGTGACTTTTCTCAATAACTTCGTTATTTTCCTAGCTTTTGTCGTGAAATTTAATATTGATGAGTTTATTATACATATAAACGACTGTAGTATATCCATACCATAAATCAATCAATACAAAGAGCTCAACTTGTAACATTTTCTTGCAAGCATAAACAATCAAACATAAGTGTGCAGTATACATTAATGTGAGCACATAAATATATTCACATAAATACACAACGATACAAGTATGATCATATATGTATGGACATTTATATATGCACATACATATATTCACATGATCCAACACCGCAAACTGGAGTCGGATCCTAAGCTCTCTTCGGGAATTTCGGGTACCAGAGTACCTAGTCCTCATGGTGGAAGACTATTTCCGAAATCGTATCCTACGCTACAACACCCAAAGTGGCTGGCGCACACATGTCGTCAAAGGAGGTGTCCCGCAAGGCTCCGTTCTGGGCCCAATCCTATGGAACGTGATGTACGATGGCGTGCTTAGGCTTCCTCTCCCACCTGGAACCCAGATTGTCGGCTTTGCAGATGACGTGGCGATAGTGGTGGTAGCGAAGCATCTACATGAGACGGAGAGCAAAACGGCCGTGGCAGTCGACATAGTCAAAGGATGGCTAAACAATGTAGGATTGCAACTTGCAGTCCAAAAAACTGAAGCTGTCTTGATCAGCAGCCGCAAAGTCGTGGAGGTAGCAGAAATTTCTCTAGATATATGCAAAATAACGTCATCCAGGGCAATACGCTATTTAGGCATTTTACTAGACACCCGCCTCAGCTTCAAGGAACATCTAGAGCACGCAAACACAAAAGCTGCAGAAATAGGCCGCTGCATTACACGGTTTTTGCTCAACTCCAGAGGCCCAAGCCAACGGCAACGGGTACTATTGGTAAATGTCGTGAGATCGATAATGCTCTAAGGACCCCCTATTGGGGCAACGGCTATGCGACAGAAATCATATCGTCAAGGGCTCGAATCGACGTACAGATTGGGAGCCATACGAGTCGAGGCTTCCGAACAATATCCGACGAGGCTGCGCTAGTCATAGCTGGATTGACACCCATCGATCTCCTGGCGAAGGAGTCCCAGTACATCTACAACAGAAAGCAAACCAGCGAATGGACGCCACTGGCAAAACAAGAGGCCAAAAGAGCAGCCAGAAGAGCGAGCTTAGAAGACTGGCAAGCAAGATGGACATCCTCAACCAAAGGCAGATGGACGTTTAGCTCTCGAGAAGTCACGGCGAAGTAACGTTTGAGTTAACCCAATTGTTAAGTGGCCATGGGTGTTTCAACTCATACCTACACCGATTTGGGCACGAAAGCAGTCCAGAATGCATGCTATGCCAAAACGGCTTAGTAGAAGATGCCGAGCATATGTTTTTCTGCTGCCCGAGATTTCAGAGCGAACGCCATGATCTCGAGGAAGCGTTTGGGGAACTACCTACGGTCGAGAACACAGCCAACATAATGTGTGCTAGCCAAGGAAAATGGTCCGCGCCTGCACATTTGCAAAAAAAGTTATGGACGCTCTTCGCCGCCTGGAGAGGCAGCGAAACGCCTGAGGGGCATGAAGACCGCCTTTCTAGCCTGCGAAGCAATACCCCCCGGCAGTCCCGCAGGTTAAACTGGCACCCAAAACATCCTTTTCTTCAATGTCCTTTCGCACTTGTACTTTTTCCTCACTATACTCTTCTATCTTTTCTCTAAATTGTTACTTTTTTCTTGTTAAATAAATGAATTAAAAAAAAAACATGAGCAACAATGCACAGGCGTAACATAAGCTAGAGCCAGGCCAGCATATGAACGCTGACCAAGCACTTTGATGCAAGCGCTCCAAATAATATGTATATATGTACTGACACCCTCCCTCTCTTTTGTAGCTGTCGCCTAAGTCGCAGCATAAGAATATACATGTAACAATAGGTTAAGCAAAATAATATTTTTATACCATACACCCATAGGGTGAAATGGTATATTAAAGTCGCCAAAATGTATGTAACAGGCAGAAGGAAGCATCTCCGACCCCACAAAGTATATATAGTCATATATCCGACTCCAATACCCAATAACATATAAATATTTCGGCCCCTAAAAATCATAACGTAAACAATTGTCCCCCTCAAAACCAAAGCGTATGAACGCTAATCCATAAAAATTAACATAAACAATCGAACACTTGAAGTAATAATTGTCCCCCTCAAAACCAAAGCGTATGAACGCTAATCCATAAAAACTAACATAAACAATTGAACACTTGAAATAATAATTGTCCCCCTAACAACCAAAGGCGTGAGAACGCTAACTCAGCACTTAAAATCGGACCAATCAAATCGTCGAAATATCAACCACGCCACCAAAGGGCTCCCAAATTTAGCTATAAATATAACCATAAGACATTTTTGTAATCAGTTCTAAGTTTTCTTTCAAATAATAAAGTACGTTACTTAACTCACGAAAAATATCTTTTTTTTCCTTATCGAGAAAATCGAATATTTAATTGGCGCAGTCGGTAGGATTGGAAAAAAAAAAAGTTATTCTATCCGTGTTACATATAGAATTGTTATCCGTGTGTTACATAGAATTGGTGAATAACTATTGTAGTGAACTGTTATTCTATCCGTGCGACGCGTAGAACTGTTATCTGTGCGTTACATAGAATTAGTGAATAATCACTACAAAATAAATTTCCGATCCGACATCAAGAATTTACGGGTAGTGCTCAAAAGTCTACAACAGTGAAAAATATTTTCTGCCAACTGTGCGCGGAAGTATCAACTGTGCGTTGCAACCAAAGAAAAAATATTTACGCCAACTGTGCGCGAAAATATTAACTGTGTGTTACAACTATTAAATCCAATTGAGGAACAAAAACCGCCAACTTGTGTGCGAACAAAAAACCAAAATCCAAAATAAAACATAACCAAAACCCAGAAAATTAACAAAACAAAACACCACAAAAAACCAGAAGATCAACAAAACAACACATCACTAAAACCCAGAAAAAAAAAAAACAAAACAACACATCACTAAAACCCAGAAAAAAAAAAAACCAAAACAAACCATCACTAAAACACAAAAAAAAAAAAAACCCAAAAAAAACCATCACTAAAATCCAGAAAAATCAAAAAATTTAAAAGATATAAAATGGCTGTAGAACTCACCGAAGCCCACCTCAACCAAGCACTGTCTTCATTAAGACAGGTGGCAAATTACGATGGAGCTCCAGAAAATCTGACGTCGTTTATAAGGAGAATAGATTTTATTATGCACCTATATCCAACCAATGATATAAGGCAGCATAACATACTGTTCAGTGCAATCGAGATGCAGCTCACCGGAGAAGCACAACGACTCTCACAAATTGGACAATCTAACACCTGGCCGGAACTAAGGACACTCCTTATCAACGAATTAAAAACGCAGACCCCCTGTGAGGAACTTCTGCGACGCCTCTACAACACCAGCTACGCAGGAAATCTTCGTAAGTTCGTCACCGAATTAGAAGATAAGTCTTACATTATAACAAACAAATTAAGTCTAGAAAACGATGCGAATAACACCGCGCTCTATACAAACGCGTTAAATAACACCATCAAAGACGTAATAAATAA
>NW_025814512.1:0-38580 GCF_018902025.1 Drosophila willistoni | reverse complement strand
AAAATTTAAAAATAAAGCTAACGGCAGAAACGGGGCACTACAAGGCGTATATAGTCTAAATCGCGACTCCAATACCCAATAACATATAATATTTCGGCCCCTAAAAATCATAACGTAAACAATTGTCCCCTCAAAACCAAAGCGTATGAACGCTAATCCATAAAAATTAACATAAACAATCGAACACTTGAAGTAATAATTGTCCCCTCAAAACCAAAGCGTATGAACGCTAATCCATAAAAACTAACATAAACAATTGAACACTTGAAATAATAATTGTCCCCTAACAACCAAAGGCGTGAGAACGCTAACTCAGCACTTAAAATCGGACCAATCAAATCGTCGAAATATCAACCACGCCACCAAAGGGCTCCCAAATTTAGCTATAAATATAACCATAAGACATTTTTGTATCAGTTCTAAGTTTTCTTTCAAATAATAAAGTACGTTACTTAACTCACGAAAAATATCTTTTTTTTCCTTATCGAGAAAATCGAATATTTAATTGGCGCAGTCGGTAGGATTGGAAAAAAAAGTTATTCTATCCGTGTTACATATAGAATCGTTATCCGTGTGTTACATAGAACTGGTGAATAACTATTGTAGTGAACTGTTATTCTATCCGTGCGACGTGTAGAACTGTTATCTGTGCGTTACATAGAATTAGTGAATAATCACTACAAAATAAATTTCCGATCCGACATCAAGAATTTACGGGTAGTGCTCAACAGTGAAAAATATTTTCTGCCAACTGTGCGCGGAAGTATCAACTGTGCGTTGCAACCAAAGAGAAAAATATTTACGCCAACTGTGCGCGAAAATATTAACTGTGTGTTACAACTATTAAATCCAATTGAGGAACAAAAACCGCCAACTTGTGTGCGAACAAAAAACAAAATCCAAATAAAAACATAACCAAAACCCAGAAAATTAACAAAACAAAACACCACAAAAACCCAGGAAGATCAACAAAACAACACATCACTAAAACCCAAAAAAAAAAAAAAAAAACAAAACAACACATCACTAAAACCCAGAAAAAAAAAAAAAAAACCCAAAACAAACCATCACTAAACACAAAAAAAAAAAAAAAAAAAAAAAACCAAAAACAAAACCATCACTAAAATCCAGAAAAATCAAAAAATTTAAAAAGATATAAAATGGCTGTAGAACTCACAGAAGCCCACCTCAACCAAGCACTGTCTTCATTAAGACAGGTGGCAAATTACGATGGAGCTCCAGAAAATCTGACGTCGTTTATAAGGAGGATCGATTTTATTATGCACCTATATCCAACCAACGATATAAGGCAGCACAACATACTGTTCAGTGCTATCGAGATGCAGCTTACCGGAGAAGCACAACGACTCTCACAAATTGGACAATCTAACACCTGGCCGGAGCTAAGGACACTCCTTATCAACGAACTAAAAACGCAGACCCCCTGTGAGGAACTTTTGCGACGCCTCTACAACACCAGCTACGCAGGAAATCTTCGTAAGTTCGTCACCGAATTAGAAGATAAGTCTTACATTATAACAAACAAATTAAGTCTAGAAAACGACGCGAATAACACCGCGCTCTATACAAACGCGTTAAATAACACCATCAAGACGTAATAAATAAAAAATTACCCGATAGACTATTCATGACATTAGCTAGATACGATATAACCACAGTCAGTAAATTGAAGCAAGTAGCTCAAAGAGAAGGGTTATACGAAAATAGTATAACAGAAATAAGAAAGTCAAATCAAAGCCAAAATCAGAATCAAAAAGGTGGAAAAACTTTTGTACCCAATAGTACAATTCCGTCTCAAACAAAGCAATCAGATACAATACCAAACCAAAAACTATTCCAAGAATTTCAACAGAAATTAAATATTGACAGGGCTCAAAATCCAATGAATAATCAACAGCAAAACAACTATTCAAAGAATAATGTAGCAAACCAGCCTACAAAAAGGCAAAGAGAAAGTAATAGTGGAATTAGCAAAATGGATACATCCGAAAATTTTCATCAGAATGCCTCGGATCAATCGGAAGAAGAGATAGAGACAAGTCCTTCATCAGAATAATGATGAACAATAAACCTTTGAGATGTGTAGTCGATTCAGGCTCTTCAATCAATATAATGTCCGAAAACTTTTTTAATTTCAAAACCTATTTAGGAGATTCCAAAATTCACATGATTGAAGGAGCAGTAGAACTAAAAGAAATTATTTTCCTTGCACCCAGCAAACTTTGTCCGACAGAACAAAAATTTTATATCCATAAATTTTCAAATAAATACGACATGTTGATAGGCAGAACTTTCCTAAAAGCCTGCAAAGCACAAATAAATTATGAAGAAGAATACGCAAAATTAGGAAACTATACATTTTATTTTAGAGATGTTGAAGAAATAGAAGAAGAACAAAACATAGAAGTTTTGGACCCACCCACAGAAAGGGACCCGGAAACAAATTTTGCGATTGAAAACGAAATAATAGAAAGTAATGAGTATAGACTCGACCATTTAAACAACGAAGAAACTCAAAAATTAAAAAAGGTCTTGTACGAATTCCAGTGACATTCAGTATCGCGAAGGTGAAAATTTGACTTTCACGAGTACAATAAAGCACTCTATTCATACAAACATGAGGACCCAATCTATAAACGACCATACAAATATCCCCAAACATTTGATATGGAAGTCAACAAACAAATAAATGAAATGATTGAACAGGGTATCATTCGTAAATCGAATTCCCCCTACTGTTCACCCATTTGGATCGTCCCAAAAAAAGGAGATGCTTCCAAGAAACAAAAATTCAGATTAGTCATTGACTATCGAAATCTAAATGAAGTCACAATAGACGACAAATTTCCAATTCCAGTCATGGACGAAATTCTCGACAAACTAGGAAAATGCCAATACTTTACCACCATTGATTTAGCTAAGGGATTTCATCAAATTCAAATGGATCCTGAATCTATTGCAAAAACAGCTTTCTCAACTAAACATGGCCATTACGAATACACACGTATGCCATTTGGTCTTAAAAATGCCCCGGCAACATTCCAAAGATGCATGAATAATCTTTTGGAAGACCTTATTTATAAGGATTGCCTTGTTTATCTGGATGACATCATTGTGTACTCCACTTCATTGGAGGAACACATACTATCACTCAGAAAGGTATTTAACAAACTAAGAGAAGCTAATCTTAAACTCCAACTTGACAAATGCGAATTTATGAAAAAGGAAACTGCATTCCTTGGTCATATAATAACAACAGAAGGTATAAAACCTAACCCAGATAAAGTCAAAGCAATTCAAAATTTTCCGATACCCAAAACTCCAAAAGAAATTAAATCATTCTTAGGATTATGCGGATTCTCAGGAAATTTATACCCAACTTTGCACATATTGCAAAACCTTTAACTCTAGGATTAAAGAAAGGAGCTAAAATAAATATAAACGACCCAAATTACATTTCATCCTTTGAAAAATTAAAATATCTCCTTATGAATGATCCTATACTTGCATATCCCGATTTCAAAAAACCATTTTTCCTAACCACAGATGCCAGCAACATAGCTTTAGGTGCGTTCCTTTCACAGGACCATAGACCTATTTCTTATGGTAGTAGAACACTTAACGAACACGAACTAAATTATCAGCCATAGAAAAGGAATTACTATCTATTGTATGGGCAACTAAATATTTTAGGCCATACCTTTTCGGTAGAAAGTTCGAGATTCTAAGCGACCATAAGCCTTTAGTATGGCTCAACAATATAAAAGAACCAAATATGAAACTTCAAAGATGGAAAGTAAGACTAAATGAGTTTGATTACAAAATTAAATATTTACCTGGCAAAGAAAATCATGTAGCAGATGCCCTTTCCAGAGTTAAAATAGATGAAAACTTTTTAGGATCAACAGAAAGCACAGCAGCTACAATACATAGTGCTCACGAGGATAATGAAAACTACATTCCAATAGTAGAAAGACCCATTAATTATTACAACAGACAAATAGAATTCATTAGAGGTTCAGAAGACAAAGCAGAAACAACAACTTACTTTTACAAACGAACATAAAAATAACATACAAAGAAATGACCAATGCTTACGCAAGGGATATAATCATAAGATATCTTTGCAGTAAGAACACTGTACTATATTTTCATAATGAACAAGATTTTCCCATATTCCAACAAGCTTTATCGAAATAATACAACCAAACGCAAATACAAAAACCTCGAAATCTAGCATTAAGTTAGAGGACCTTCAAACGTTTGCACAATTTAAAGAAATAATCCTAAAACAACATAAAGAATTATTACATCCAGGAATCGAAAAAACGATTAATTTGTTTAAAGAAAAATATTATTTTCCCGATTTTCAAAACCTAATTCAAAACATTATTAATGAATGCTCAGTATGCAATATCGCAAAGACAGAAAATAGAAATACAAAACTAACTTTTGAAATAACACCAGAACTTTTTAATATCAGAGAAAAATACGTCATGGACTTTTACATGATCGACAATTTACAATTCCTCTCATGCATTGACATTTACTCGAAATTTGCAACACTTGTAGAAGTAAAGTCTAGAGATTGGTTAGAAACCAAGAGAGCAATTATGAAAGTATTCACTGAAATGGGCAAACCGATAGAAATAAAATCAGACAAAGATTCAGCATTTCTGTGTATAGCACTAAAAAATTGGCTACAAGAAGAAAATGTAAAGTTAGAAATCACATCAAGTAAAAACGGCATCTCAGATGTAGAAAGATTCCATAAAACAGTAAATGAAAAACTCAGAATTATAAATAGTGAAAATGACATCGAAGATAAATTACTTAAATTTGAAAAAATTCTCTACGTATACAACCATAAGACGAGACATAAAACAACTAACCGAACACCAGCGGACATTTTTATCTATGCAGGATCCCCCGACTATAATACCCAAACAAGAAAAATACATCAAATAAACAATTTAAATGAAGATAGACACGACTTCGAAATCGACACTAGATTTAAGCAAGCACCATTAGTAAAGTCAAAAACGACAAATCCATTCAAAAGACAGGAGAAATTAATCAGTTAGACGAGAAACATTTTGAAGAAAGAAATAGAGGACAAAAAGTTACACACTACAAATCAAAATTCAAGAAGAAAAAGAAAGTTAATAAAAGCAAATACGACAATTAATTAATTACAGGTCAACAACTCAAGATGACTTTTTTATACATCATGCTATTCTTAACATTAAAATCAACATGCAGTCAATCCATTGACATAAACCCAGTAAAAGCACCAAACGGTTACTTAATATTTAAAACAGGAACCATGGACTTACCGACAAACTTTGAATATCATTATTTAAAAGTGAATTTAACTCTAATAGACATTACATATAATAATTTAATGCAACAAGCACAAGAATTTAAAAACCTAATCCATATTCAATACTTAACAGAAAAACTAAGTAGGGAAATTAATGGAATACACATTGTAAAACGTAACAAACGAGGACTAATTAACGGAATTGGTTCAATATACAAATATCTTTTTGGTACTCTTGATCAGGAAGATAAAGATGAATTAGAAGAAAAAATAAATAATCTTGAAAGCAATAGCGTACAAGCAAACGAACTAAATTACGTAATAGACACTGTTAATAAAGGTTTAGAAGTAATAAACAGCCTCAGGGAAGAAAAAGAAAAAGAAGTAAGATTAGAAGTCCTAATCTTTAATTTGAGCATTTCACAGAATACATTGAAGACATAGAAATGGGCATGCAGCTCACTAGATTAGGAATTTTTAACCCAAAACTTTTAAAACATAATCACTTAAGTCATGTTAATTCGGGAAAAACTATTGAATACAAAAACTTCCACCTGGCTTAAACCAAGTTCAAACGAGATATTTATCATTTCAAACATTCCTCAAGAAGTAATAAAAACCCATATCTTTGAGATACTTCCTTATCCAGACGAGAATAAAAATATTTTGACAGAAAATTCATACGATAAATACTATTTTAATAACAACACTTTGTTCATAAAAACACAAAACAAATAGAAACTAACGAATGTATAATAGGCATTTTAAATCAAATCCCAACCACTTGTAAATACACTAAGACATATAAGAATTTTCAAACTAATTACATTGAACCAAACATAATTGTAACATGGAATCTACCAAAAACTAAACTTAATCAAAATTGCGTAAACAACGAATTAATAATAGAAGGCAATAACATAATAAAAATTTACGATTGTGCCTTACAACTAAACGAAATATCAATAATAAATTCATTACTTGACTATAGCCAAAGCATTTATGTAACAAACAATATCACCAGGCTAGAACCTATTTCCTTTATCCAAACAAAAGAGATAATTAATGAACATACGAAATATTATACTGCATTTCAAACTATTACATTAACCACTTTTATACTTACTATAATAAGTTTGATTACATACTTAATCTATAAGTTTAAGGCAATGCCACAAAAATTAATTATTAAGCATTTCCGATCAAATAACAATCGTGGTCCCACAGGCATAACCGAAACCCCAATTGTTGAAAAAATCGAGTCCCAAATTATAAACAAATTGATACTCCAATATTTACAGCTGAGAAAAACCCCTCGCTATATCCCAATGTATCCGCCTGAGGACAGGCTATTTTCTTTAGGATGGGGGAGTCATATATCCGACTCCAATACCCAATAACATATAAATATTTCGGCCCCTAAAAATCATAACGTAAACAATTGTCCCCCTCAAAACCAAAGCGTATGAACGCTAATCCATAAAAATTAACATAAACAATCGAACACTTGAAGTAATAATTGTCCCCCTCAAAACCAAAGCGTATGAACGCTAATCCATAAAAACTAACATAAACAATTGAACACTTGAAATAATAATTGTCCCCCTAACAACCAAAGGCGTGAGAACGCTAACTCAGCACTTAAAATCGGACCAATCAAATCGTCGAAGTATCAACCACGCCACCAAAGGGCTCCCAAATTTAGCTATAAATATAACCATAAGACATTTTTGTAATCAGTTCTAAGTTTTCTTTCAATAATAAAGTACGTTACTTAACTCACGAAAAATATCTTTTTTTTCCTTATCGAGAAAATCGAATATTTAATTATATAAACTTCGGCATAGCCGATGTTAGCTTCTTTGATATTTTTATACCCTTGCAAAAAGGGTATATTAATTTTGGTCAGAAGTGTGCAACGCATAGAAGGAAGCATCTCCGACCATATAAAGTATATATATTCTTGATCAGCACGACGAGACGAGTTCAAATATCCGTCTGGATCAACGCAAACTCCTCCTAGACCGTTGGAGCTACAGAGCTGAAATTTTGCATGTAGGCTTGTATATACTGCAGGCATTGTATATCTCGGATTCAGCCGGATCGGATAACTATATCATATAGCTCCCATACAAATGGCAAAGTCACGAACAGTGACTTTTCTCAATAACTTCGTTTTTATCTGAGCTCTTGTCATGTAATTTAATATTGGTGAGTTAATTACACATATAACCGACTATGTCAAATTTGATCAAGATCGGGTGACTATATCATATAGCTCCCATAGGAACGATCTTTCGAAAACAGTGACTTTTGTCAATAACTTCGTTACTTTTGACGCGATTGATTTCAAATTAAACATTTGTTAGTTTAATAAATCTGTTAATGACTGTGCCGAATTTGATAAAGATCGGGTAACTTTATCATATAGCTCCCTGTTCAGGAACGGATTGCGTTTATCGATAAGTCAGATGTAGTTGTAAGAATCGACACATACATAAGCATTGTACACACATATATTTGTGCGCTGCTGCGACAGCGCTTTTTCTCGTTTGGTTTAGTAATAAATTGGCACTCAACTGATTCAGTAGCGAAGAAATACAAAGTGAAGTTATCCAACTTAATTTCAAGGTACAGTCCACTGCTAGACCAAATCATAATTTGGTCCTTCGAGCCGGATAAGGGAATCGGTTTTCGATCGAATAAAGTGCTTTTCGTTCGAATTTCTTGGATCTATTGGAAAGTTTGGAGGATTATTACTCTGGAATAGTTCTGTAAAATGGAAGAACTAAAGGCATTGGTGGGTCGACGGAGCCGACTCAAGGCCAGCATAACAAGAATTCTGGATTGGTCGGAACGAACCCAAACTACATCAACTACTGAGGTAGCCGCTCGGATGGATCAACTCCAGTCCGTGTGGAAGGAATTTAATGGAATCGGAGATTCCATAGCCCTTCTGGAAGATGTGGACGGCTATGTGGATCCAGAGGTCGATCACGTGACCTACGGAGAGAAGTACTTGAAGGCATATTCTTTACTTCTGGGAAAAAAACGGTTAGTTCAGCAACAAGCATCATTGTCTGGCGACGGCAATGGCGCCATGGGTCTGCACGCATATAACGACGACATCGTTCATTTGCTGCAACAACAACAACAACTCTTTGAACAGTTAGCTGCAAACCAGAGCAGTTCAAACTTGTCGATGCCCGCTCGCAATGAGGTGGCTGCTTCGGGTTCGACTTCGGGAAACGGCACGACGGCATTTGTGCATGCCGGCGAATTGCCAAAAATTCAAATAAAACGGTTCGCTGGACTCTACACAGAGTGGCCAGCTTTTCAAGATATCTATGAGAGCACGATACACAACAAAAGGGAGTTAACCAACACTCAAAAGTTTCATCATTTAAAAACACTGCTCGTCGATGATGCTGCCAACTTGGTGCGGCACCTGGCGATAACTGACACGGCTTACAACACTGCTTGGGAACGCTTAAAGGAAAGATACAATAGGCCACGCCATATTGTGAACTCATTTTTGGAGAAATTTATGGGTCTACCAACGACAAACAAAATTGATGTGTCCATCTTACGCAAGGTATCAGATGGCACAAATGAGATTGTTCGCGGTCTGGATGCGATCAATCAAACAGGACGGGACTGCTGGATACAATATCTGGTGTTGGAAAAGCTTGACGCTGATACACGGCGCAGGTGGATTGAGCGCAGCATGGGCAACGAGGCGCCCACACTGGAGGAATTCTTCAAGTTCTTAGATGATCGTTGTGAGGAATTAGAGCTCAGCGGGAGATTGCGTTTGGAGGCAAAATGCTGGCGCAGATCACACACATACAAAACGGGTCACACATTCGATGGATGCAGTTCAAGCTGGCAGCTGCACCAAATGTCAGGCGACGGATCATAAGTTGTATGGCGTATGTTCATCAGGGAAAAGACTTTATGTTATAATTGCCTGAAATCAGGGCATATGGTCAAAATGATGGACAGCATCATCATTCTCATGCAAATATTGTAAAGGTAAGCACCATTCTCTGATCCATGATCCAGGTAACTCAATGGCTTTAAGGAACTTGCAACAAGGAAAAAGGGAGAATCAGCGTATTCCAAACGCTTCTCATCACGATTTGTCTACAACAAGTCTAGTGGCTCATAATGGGAGTGCACCAGCAACGGTTTGTTCACAAAGCTCTGCGAAATTGAAAACAGGAAAAGGTTTAAATCGAAGCATATTGCCTACTGCAACGGTTTATGTTCGAAAGGTAAATGGAGACTACATTACATGTCGTATCTTACTAGATACTGGGTCGGAACTTTCATATGTATCAGAACGATGCATACAAGCACTTGGATTGCCACGGTCGGCATCATCCATTTTGGTCACAGGAATCTCTTCGGTTCAGGCTGACACCACAAGGGGAAGCTGCACTCTTCAGATAAAGTCAAGGTATTCAAACAATCACTTAACGGTACAGGCTCATGTTCTTGGCAAAATCACATCAACACTGGAAAGGCAAAACATTGACGCATCGGCACTTGATGTCTTTAGCGATCTTCAACTCGCTGACTCGGAATTCACCACAAGCGCTCCAATTGACGTTCTTTTGGGCGGTGAACACGTTTGGTCTACAATCACAGGGAAAAAGTTGTACGACAATACGGGCAAACTCATTGCAATATCATCGATTTTCGGATGGGTCATCAGCTCTATAACGATGCCCCAAGCTAACAACGCTTTCGCTTTGACATCATACATTGATGTTAACGCTTCGCTCCAGAGGTTTTGGGAGCTAGAGGACATCAGTTCCACAACCAAATTGGAACCTGATGATGAGCAGGTGGAGAAACACTTTCTCGCTACGCACACTCGAGATGAAAAGGGGAAGTACATCGTGGAACTTCCATTCAAGGTCACTAATCCTGAATTTGGGGATACTCTACAAGGAGCTAATCGTTTCCAATCGGTGGAACGACGCCTACAACAAGATGCAAATCTAAGAGCAAAATATGTCAACTTTATGAGGGAATACTTCGATTTGGGGCATATGCGCGAACTGCCACCAGATGAAGTCAATAATGCACAACGGTTTTATCTACCACATCACCCGGTTTTGGGTCGGAAGCTGAGAGTAGTTTTCGACGGATCATTTTGCGACACCAAAGGCGAATCACTAAACGATTATCTCTTTACAGGGCCTAGCATTCAACGCGATCTATTTGCTGTCTGCTTGCGCTTTCGGATGTATAAATTTGTATTCTCAGCCGACATAGTCAAGATGTTTCGGCAGATTTGGGTGAACGACAAACACCGCGACTTCCAGAGAATTGTCTGGAGAGAAAGGCCATCGGATCCAATCAAACACTATCAACTATGCACCGTCACTTATGGCACCTCATGTGCACCATTCCTGGCTGTTAGGGTATTAGAGCAACTGGCTACTGATCATCAGCAGGAATTCCCGAATGCTGCAAAAATCTTACAAGAAGATTTTTATGTCGACGATGTGCTCACTGGGTCAAACAGTGAGGAGGAACTGATACAAAATCGAAAGGAACTTATTCAACTTATGTCCTGTGCTAATTTGGAGCTTGGGAAATGGGTATCAAACACACCTCGCATACCAACAGAAGGAACTGATTCTACACAATCATCTCCAGTCAAGGTTCTTGGACTTTACTGGCAACCTGGTCTTGATACATTGTCTTATAATGTTGGTCTAAAAGGAAATGTCGATTGTACAAAACGACAAGTTTTATCGGATGTCTCGCGGATTTTCGATCCACTTGGGCTTTTGGCACCAATTGTGGTCCAATTCAAAATACTCTTTCAACAATTATGGCTTCTCGATTTGGGATGGGATGACAAACTCCCTAAGCAACTAGCGGATACTTGGCTCAAATGGCGAGCAGATTTGGATATGCTACAACACATTCAAATACCCCGGTTGGTTGTCAACGACACCGACAACATTGAATTGCATGGATTCTCCGATGCATCTACGAAGGCATACGCTGCTGTAGTGTACAGCAGAGTAATCAACAAGGATGGCTCGATTTCTACATCGATTATGGCTGCGAAGTCTAGGGTGGCTCCGCTAAAGCAGCAATCCCTGCCCCGCCTAGAGCTTTGCGCGGCACTTCTCCTAAGTCAACTCATACGTTCGATAAAGGCGGCACTTCGACATCAAAAGGTCACGGTTTTTGCATGGTGACATTCCACAATCGTTCTCTATTGGCTATCATACGCACCCTCTCGACTAAAGACATTTGTTGGGAACCGAACTTCGGAAATTCTGGACACCATTCCAAGGCATTATTGGCGTCATGTGGACTCCAAATCAAATCCAGCTGATTGCGCATCCAGAGGTCTCATGGCTGCAGACCTAAAGGACTTTCAGTTATGGTGGAATGGCCCGTCATGGATACGTGACGCGGATCAGTTTATGGTAAGGTTAAACAACTCACAAGTCTGTTTGAATATTTCAGAAAAGAACATAGAAAAGGAAGTCGAAAGCAATTGTCTGACTGCATTAGTAGAGGCAACTCCTGATCATCCACTTGATCATCTTGTTCAACGAGTATCTTCATGGTTGACGCTCGTTCACACGGTTGGCTATGTCCTTCGCTTTCTACGGCGCACGAAGGGTCCATTTGGGGACAAGGGCTCAAACTGTCTTACGTTTGAGGAAATAACCGCGGCACGCATTGTATGCTTGCGCCACGCGCAAACCTGCTTTCAGGATGACTATCAATTGCTACTCGCAAATAAACCATTGCGAAGTCGATCTCAGCTGGCTAAACTCTCGCCAATGATCGACAAGGACGGACTACTCAGGGTTGGAGGTCGCTTGCACCACTCGCAATTGTCCACAGAGGCGAAACATCCAGTTTTGCTACCGAAATCTCATCGCATCACCAAGCTGATACTTGAATACGAACACAGGGTCAACCTGCACCCTTGCGTCTCATCACTCTTTGTTATGGTACGTCAAACATTCTGGATATTTGGCGCAAGGAACTTGATAAGGAAAGTCACACACGACTGTTTGGCTTGTTTTCGACAGCGGCATCATACATCACAACAAAGGATGGCTGATCTACCCAGCATTCGTGTCACTCAGGCACTTCCATTTGTAAACACTGGATGTGACTATGCTGGTCCAATCCTTTTTAAGGATGGAAAGGGGCGCAAACCGCGCATTGGTAAGGGCTACATATGCCTATTTGTTTGTCTGGTCACATCGGCAATCCATCTGGAACTTGTAACGGATTTGGGCACCGACTCATTCTTGGCCGCGCTAAGACGTTTCGTCTCTTTGCGTGGCAAGTGCAACAAAATCTATAGCGACAACGGAACGAATTTCATTGGAGCTAAACGGTCTCTTGATGAAATGCAGAAGCTGCTGGCATCTCAACCACACATCGAAAAGGTTAGGAATGCTCTGGCGAATGACGGCATTCAATGGGTATTTATTCCACCACATGCTCCTCATTGGGGAGGAAAATGGGAATCTGCAGTCAGATGCGTAAAGCTGCATATTCGCCGAGTCATTGGGAAATCTACTCTCACCTACGAGCAGATGCGAACTCTACTTGCACAAGTCAGTGCGGTGGTCAACTCACGACCCTTGTGCTACAACTCGGACACAGATATCAATTATTTGTCGCCAGCACATTTCTTGATCGGCAGGCCTCTCACAACTATACCAGAGGCAGACTTAGGCCACATCCCCGTGGGCCGACTTGGGTACTGGCAAAGTATCCAATCTATGATGCAAGGTTTCTGGAAGCAATGGCACCAGGAGTATCTTACCACATTGCAACAGCGTCCAAAGTGGACCACTACAACACCAAATATAGCAGTGGGAGATGTGGTGCTTGTAAAGGAATCGAACACCCCATCAGCTCACTGGCATCTGGCGCTGGTTCTCGAAGCCTACCCAAGCAAGGATCAATTGGTTCGAGCGGTAAGACCTCTTCGGGAGAATTAACTCGGCCAATCACCAAGGTTGCGGTATTGCCCCGTTCAGATACTGTGTTTCAGGTCGGGCCGGGATGTTCAGGAACGGATTGCGTTTATCGATAAGTCAGATGTAGTTGTAAGAATCGACACATACATAAGCATTGTACACACACACATATTTGTGAGCTGCTGCGACAGCGCTTTTTCTCGTTTGGTTTAGTAATAAATTGGCACTCAACTGATTCAGTAGCGAAGAAATACAAAGTGAAGTTATCCAACTTAATTTCAAGGTACAGTCCACTGCTAGACCAAATCACTCCCATAGGAACGATCGGTGGAAACAGTGATTTTGATTAATATCTTAGTTTTTTCCTATGCTAAGATTGTAGGCCGTTCTTTCGCAAACATTAGCCTTTTTAAGCTAGCTTAAACGTTTTTCCACTTTAATGGCTACAGGTAAGGAAAAAGTTACCAAAAAAGTTGCAAGGGTATACAAACTTTGACGCGGTCAAAGTTAACACCGGCCCTCTGGTTTTATTTAAAATTGTGCACTTGATTGTTTTATGGGGTTTTGATGCAAGTTTTTATATGAATAAATGTTTGAGCATTCAGTTTTATTTTAGTTTAGACAGCTCAAGAATTGTTAAATTGTTTATTATTTAATTAATTAGCTAGGAAATCGGCGACTTTCCATAGCACACACTATTTTTAAAATTTATTTGGGCAATTAATTCCCAATTTTAATATACATTTTTGAATAATTTATATCGGAGCTTTTTCTTTGTTGAGGCGGTGCTCAAACTAGTTTTTTTCTTTGTTTTGAGGCGGTGCTCAAACTAACACCAATGGCCAATTGGCCTTTGGCTCCTTTATTGTTTTCATTCTAAGACCTTAGAATCTATAACAGTGGGTTATTAAATACAGCAAAGAACATAGGTGCTGAAGGCAAGATAAAATGGATATTATTAAGACTAGGCCAAAGTGGTCTAGAATATATATAGTAGAGTACAATTTGGCAATTTATCCGCCTCATAGATTTATCATTGCGAACTCAATTCATTTAAATAGCTTGAATTTTAGCTGCAATTTAACAGGAGGCAGAGAAATGTCCAAATGTTAATTAACAGTGAGATACAAATGTGCAATAAGATTAACAATTGGAACATTAAAAGTATGTATGAGTTAGTATTGATTATTCGTGTGGATCGTCAGGAGGAGGCTTCTGCTTCCTGTGCTCATTAGTCCACCAGTTGCGATTTATTGTTCTAGGAGGATTGCTAGATTGAATAAAAGGACCAGCCTGGTTTGGCCAGTCGGCATCAACCCCATTAGTTGAACTCAAGTTAGGGGGCCGAAGGAGTAGCAAGACCATCAGGCCGGCGGCCAGTAAGAGAGGCAGGTGAGTGCGATGCCGTCTGGAGTCATCCTTATAAGACTCATAGAGTGGCGATGCCTTCAGGCGGCTGCGCGCATATCTGTATGGTGGTGGTAAATATAAGAATCTAAGTCGGACCCTCTATTATTTGTTAGAAAGGGTTGGGCAGCGGCTGGCCTGGTGTTGGCAATTAGACGCTTAGAGCCAAGCAGTGAATTAGTTCACAGTCTTGCCTGTGAAAAAGATAATTTGTTAGTTTTAGCAGCTACGGTTTGTAGCTGATCTTTTGTCGTATTGTTTTTAGAGATTTGCAGCCCATCTTTGCTCTTGCTGTGATCTTTGCATTTGCAATTTTTGGCGAGATCATAGTTATCGTTTTTTAGTAGCATTGGGTTAGGATTGAGAATCCTAATAGAGGGCACGTCAATATCATCAGAATCGGATGAAAGATCAATGATATTTAGTCCCATTTGCTCAATCAGATAAGTTTCCATATTTTAATAAGTTTCATCAGTTAATATGGATTCCATTTTCTTTTCCTCATTAGTGGGGGTGTTAGAATTTTTGCTGAATATGCAATGGTTGATCGGCAAGAGCAAGTGTTGGAATATTGGGTAACCGATGCTGGCTTTTTATACCCTTGCAAAAGGGTATATTAATTTTGGTCAGAAGTGTGCAACGCATAGAAGGAAGCATCTCTGACCATATAAAGTATTTATATTCTTGATCAGCATTACGAGACGAGTTCATATAGCCATATCCGTCCGTCCATCCGTCCATCCGTCCGTCCGTCCGTCCGTCAGTCCGTCCGTCTGGATTAACGCAAACTCCTCCTGGACCGTTAGAGCTACAGAGAAATTTTGCAAGTAGGCTTGTATATAGTGCACAGGTTGCATATCTCGGATTCAGCCGGATCGGACAACTATATCATATAGCTCCCATACAAACGCCAAAGTCACGAACAGTGACTTTTCTCAAAAACTTCGTTATTTTTTGAGCTATTGTCGTGAAATTTAATATGGGTTTATTGCACATATAAACGACTATGCCGAACTTGATCAAGATCGGGTAACTATATCATATAGCTTCCATAGGAACAAACGGTGGAAAACAGTGACTTTGTTCAAAAACTTCGTTATTTCCTATGCTAAGAATGTGGGCCATTATTTCGCAAACCTTTTTAGATAAAACATTGTTTCACTTTGATGGCTATAGGTAAGGAAAGAGTTACCAAAAAAGTTGGAAGGGTATACAAACTTTGACGCGGTCCTTTGCCCCGGTCCTCTGGTTTATTTATGTGTATCGCTTCAAGAAGCGATCTACCACGAATGCATGAGCGTGCATTGCCCGACCAGTTATGTTTTGCATTCCAATCGCCACATATGATTTATTTAGAGTTTGACTTTAAATAGCTTATAGTATTCAATAATTTTAGGGCTCTGCGTCCCATTTAACAACTGGTGGGCAATAGACAGGAGCAATTACAATTCGCTCATTGGCACCTAGATCAATTGAAACTGGAGCAATTGAATGATCTTCTGAAATGATTTTTAGTGACCCTTTAGCTACCCCTCCCTTTCTGAAAGTAGTTGGATGATGAGGATAATATGTAACAAAACCTTGATTATTTTCAAAGGGTACTGATTGTTGCCGCCTGTAAAGTTAGCAGAGTCAAATCTGGTTTCATTTACCATCATTATATCTATGTTATTATCATTAACGAATTGGGGAAGTTCTAGTTTTTTGTTTCTTATACCCCAAGCATTCCAATAGAATAGTTTGAGTTTGTTGGCAGGCATTACATATTAGCTGCCAATAGAAAAATTATATGTATTCGTACCCAAGACAGAGGGCAATGATTGAGTGTTTACATTGGTAGCGAAGTTAACTTAACATATTGGAGCGAGCTAAAGTAAATAATCTTGATGTCTCCACTTTTAACAGTCTTGGTAGTAAGGCAATTAAGACTGTCCAAAAATGGCAAGATAGATGGCACATTGGTAAAAAAAATGGCCGGAGGTTTGGGTTTGGTCCTTTGTACAATTTGGTATTGTTGTTCCTCATCGCCAGGACCTTGTTGTTGATTTAAATGGGTAGCAGTATGGTTGGCAGGTACTTGCTGTTGTTGTGGTTTCGGGCTAGGCTGCTGATTTAACAGAGAATTATTAACATCAAGTGGGCGCTCTCGTTGTTGTGCAGCGGCTGTTGTAGAAATTTTAGCCATTGGTAGAGGTACAGCGAATCGCTTGTTGTTGTTAGGATTATTTGTAGTAATTTTTCTTTTTTGCTTGCTAGGCAAATCAGAATTAATTATGTCCTCTTTAGGCTCCGGGGTATTTGTATCATCACTTTTAGCCTTAATAGGCCTTTTTGGTGCGACAATCTGAATTTCGTTACGATTAGTAAGTGGCAGCTCATCAGTTTCCATGTCAATCTCCATAGGTGGCAGATTTGTTTTATGGTTGCTTTCCATTACAGTCCAGAGGACCAGAGGCAGCAGGAGAAAGATCAGCAACTGGAATTTTCAAATTAGACGAACACGAATTCATCAGTATATTGCGTAATGGGTGTGATAGAGCAAATCGGTTTATACATAAGAGGAAGCGGGTTGCATTCCACTTTACTCTCAGAGTAATATCCAAAATTAGGCGGGAGTTCCAGAAATTTAAGCGTTTCAATTTGTTTAGGAGAGCAATCGTTTTGTTTGTGTCCGTGTGTGGCACTAGTCGTTATGGGCAGTTCGCAGCTATGTGCTGGGAGAGCACTTGTCAAGGCATTTGAAGTTTTACCGCCTTCCATTGTGTGTGTGTGTGTGTGTATATGTGTTATATATATAAGGGCTGTAAGAGAACTTGGGTGTATGAAAACGTGAAAAAATTTTTTGCTTTCCAGCCTCTTACATAAATGTGGACATGGATTAAATTTTACATAATAAAACATAAACATATATTTACATCACACATTTACATACATACATAAAACTGTTTATTTAAAATCGTTCACTTGATTGTTTTATGGGTGTTTGATGCAATTTTTTTATGTATATATGTTTGAGCACTCTGATTTGTATAAGGTTAGGTCCGCACAAAAATTGTTTAAGTGTCTTTTATTTAATTAATTAGCTAGAAATCGCCGATTTTTCAAAGCACACACGTGAAGAGCACTAAAACATTATTTTTAAAATTTATTTGGGCAATTAAATTCCATTTTAACTATACTTTTCAATCATTTTTCTTTTTTCTTTCTGTTTTCTTTGTGTTGAGGCGGTGCTCAAACTAGCACCAATGGCCAATTGGTCATTGCCTCCTTTATTGTAGTCATTCTAAAACCTTAGAATCTATAACAGTGGGTTATTAAATACAGCAAAGAACATAGGTGCTGAAGTCATTAAAACTACAAGATTGATACCTACCAAGACTAGGCCAAAGTGTTCTAGAATTTATATAATATCATTCATATTGGCCAAAATCCATCAACTCAAACAATAGAAAGGGCAATATGATTCAAATAATCCATAGTATGAATGCATACGCCCTGTAAAAAGTTAACATTACCGATATGTATAAACAAAGAGAGTGATGTTGTAAGCAGGGGTACAATCCTGTTGCGTCGACTCCATCGGTCGTCTCTTTCTCGGCAAAAAATGTGCTCAATAAAAGACGTTAGTATTTCTTGAATTTATTAAATGTTTATTTATTTATATGTAAATAGGCACTAGCACATAAACCAGTGACTAAAAGTCGCAACCAACACATAAATTGGGTGGTCTTCGGAGTGAGATTACAAAGGTAGAGATGGGGGCCAAAGACACAGCGATGCATACGCGATGTAGCTACAATTGGTATTTGATCTTACTGAGAATAATGCATTTCTTTTATAGCACAAATAGCGAGATCACCAGTGCACAGTTCGACATAGTGTTAGGTCAGCAAAATACGTCTTTATTGATAACCATAGCAGCTTAATTAACTAGGTTTTTGTTGTTAACTGCTGACCATATCAGATCTACTTATCACTGATGAGTCATCGATATCTATAATCTGGTTACATACTTAATTGACATACATTTCCATTTGTTCTATATTATAATTAATGTTATCTTATTTTATATAATCTAAACACAACCCGTCCGTTGAACACCTGTTCAACGTTATCCAACGTTGACCGCCAATTTGCTCGGGGCTGGGCTTACTGCAGCAGGAGTCGGTATGGGATTGACGATTCTCACGGTTGTCTGCTCTGGACGATTGTATCTTGGGGGTTGTGAGCATCTTCTTATTCCATATACCATCACAAGAACCAATGGTATTGTTAGCGCTACGTAGGAGATGATAACATGGTGAGCCGGCTGGCTGGGGTCTTCTGGCAATTTCCAGTTTTGCTTAGTTTCCAGTTTTCCTTGAATGTTGCTTGATTCGTCGTAGCTTAGCTGCATCTGTGAATTGTGTTGTTGTTGGCGCTACTTTTGTTGGGCCAATGCTGAAGTTGCCAAATCGGACATACGACAATTTTATTGTGTCTGTCGAAGTTACACGGTGACCTGTTATTAGTATAGCAGAACTCCTTGCTGTACACGTCGGGTCTAGAGTTAACAATCCAGTCTTTTTGATAGTAACATCTTGTATATTATCGTCACAGGTCACTGCGAGTTCAATTGGTCTAGTGGTGGCAAAAATCCACTGATTTTTGTGATACATGTCGTACCACACGAATGATCTGTTTGTGTGTTGTATTTGACAAGTTGATGATTTTGTGTTTTTGAATAGCTGGAACTCACAGTTGCTTTTAGCTGTAAACGTCGTTTGTTTATCAAAACAAATATATTGCTCGTTGTTGAGCTGATGGCATTGTTCCAAATCGGCTCTTGAGAGCCCAATGCATTGATTCTGCTCCTTGTTGGCAGCAATGATGGGAATTTTAATGTTCAGCCGGATCGGACAACTATATCATATAGCTCCCATACAAACGCCAAAGTCACGAACAGTGACTTTTCCCAAAAACTTCGTTATTTTTTGAGCTATTGTCGTGAAATTTAATATGGGTTTATTGCACATATAAACGACTATGCCGAATTTGATCAAGATCGGGTAACTATATCATATAGCTTCCATAGGAACAAACGGTGGAAAACAGTGACTTTGTCAAAAACTTCGTTATTTCCTATGCTAAGAATGTGGGCCATTATTTCGCAAGCCTTTTTAGATAAAACATTTTTTCACTTTGATGGCTATAGGTAAGGAAAGAGTTACCAAAAAAGTTGGAAGGGTATACAAACTTTGTCGCGGTCCTTTGCCCCGGTCCTCTGGTTTATTTATGTGTATCGCTTCAAGAAGCGATCTACCACGAATGCATGAGCGTGCATTGCCCGACCAGTTATGTTTTGCATTCCAATCGCCACATATGATTTATTTAGAGTTTGACTTTAAATCGCTTATAGTATTCAATAATTTTAGGGCTCTGCGTCCCATTTAACAACTGGTGGGCAATAGACAGGAGCAATTACAATTCGCTTATTGGCACCTAGATCAATTGAAACTGGAGCAATTGAATGATCTTCTGAAATGATTTTTAGTGACCCTTTAGCTACCCCTCCCTTTCTGAAAGTAGTTGGATGATGAGGATAATATGTAACAAAACCTTGATTATTTTCAAAGGGTACTGATTGTTGCCGCCTGTAAAGTTAGCAGAGGCAAATCTGGTTTCATTTACCATCATTATATCTATGTTATTATCATTAACGAATTGGGGAAGTTCTAGTTTTTTGTTTCTTATACCCCAAGCATTCCAATAGTATAGTTTGAGTTTGTTGGCAGGCATTACATATTAGCTGCCAATAGGGAAATTATAAGTATTCGTACCCAAGACAGAGGCCAATGATTGAGTGTTTACATTGGTAGATGAACTAGGCATATGCAATGAATTAGCAGAGGCAGTCCCTCGTTGTGCAAATTGCTGTTGTTGTTTTGTTTGCTGTTGTTCTTGATGTTGAGGCGGCTGCTGATGCTGCTGCAAATTCTGTAGTCCTTTGATTTGGATGGTAGGTTGACTGATTTGCTGCTGATCCACAGAACTATGTTGCTGCTGATTTTGCTGTTGTTTAATTTGCTGCATATGCAAGTTGACAGCTTGCTTCAAATGTGGTTGATTTTGTTGAGCCTGTGGCTTCTGTTGAATTAAAGTTGCTTGATAGATTTGCGCTTTTGTTGTTGTTGCTTATGTTGAGTTGCTGCTTATTTATACTTTGCTGTTGATAAACATTATTAGTTGGTTTAAATGAGGATTTATCATTATTGATTTTGTTACCATTGCTAGCTGTTCATGAACGGATTGCGTTTATCGATAAGTCAGATGTAGTTATAAGAATCGACACATACATAAGCTTAGCACACACACACATATTTTTGCGCTGCTGCGTCAGCGCTTTTTCTCTCTTGGTTTAGTAATAAATTGGCACTCAAATGATTCAGTAGCAAAGAAATACAAAGGGAAATTATCCAACTTAATTTCAAGGTACAGTCCACTGCTAGACCAAATCACTAGCTGTAACTGAACGAGACAATATATTAAGAGTTTCAAGAATGGGTTGTAAAGGCTGTAGCCAGGCATTCTGCCGAGGAAAGGGAGACATATACCTATGATTAGTTGATAGCTGTTGGTTGCGACTTGTAGTAGGTGGTGAGCGAAGTTAACTTAACATATTGGAGCGAGCTAAAGTAAATAATCTTGATGTCTCCACTTTTAACAGTCTTGGTAGTAAGGCAATTAAGACTGTCCAGAAATGGCAAGATAGATGGCACATTGGTAATAAAAATGACCGGAGGTTTGGGTTTGGTCCTTTGTATAATTTGGTATTGTTGTTCCTCATCGCCAGGACCTTGTTGTTGATTTAAATGGGTAGCAGTATGGTTGGCAGGTACTTGCTGTTGTTGTGGTTTCGGGCTAGGCCGAACTGATTTAACAGAGAATTATTAACATCAAGTGGGCGCTCTCGTTGTTGTGCAGCGGCTGTTGTAGAAATTTTAGCCATTGGTAGAGGTACAGCGAATCGCTTGTTGTTGTTAGGATTATTTGTAGTAATTTTTCTTTTTTGCTTGCTAGGCAAATCAGAATTAATTATGTCCTCTTTAGGCTCCGGGGTAGTTGTATCATCACTTTTAGCCTTAATAGGCCTTTTTGGTGCGACATTCTGAATTTCGTTACGATTAGTAAGTGGCAGCTCATCAGTTTCCATGTCAATCTCCATAGGTGGCAGATTTGTTTTATGGTTGCTTTCCATTACAGTCCAGAGGGCCAGAGGCAGCAGGAGAAAGATCAGCAACTGGAATTTTCAAATTAGACGAACACGAATTCATCAGTATATTGCGTAATGGGTGTGCTAGAGCAAATCGGTTTATACATAAGAGGAAGCGGGTTGCATTCCACTTTACTCTCAGAGTAATATCCAAAATTAGGCGGGAGTTCCAGAAATTTAAGCGTTTCAATTTGTTTAGGAGAGCAATCGTTTTGTTTGTGTCCGTGTGTGGCACTAGTCGTTATGGGCAGTTCGCAGCTATGTGCTTGGAGAGCACTTGTCAAGGCATTTGAAGTTTTACCGCCTTCCATTGTGTGTGTGTGTGTGTGTATATGTGTTATATATATAAGGGCTGTATGAGAACTTGGGTGTATGAAAACGTGAAAAAATTTTTTGCTTTCCAGCCTCTTACATAAATGTGGACATGGATTAAATTTTACATAATAAAACATAAACATATATTTACATCACACATTTACATACATACATAAAACTGTTTATTTAAAATCGTTCACTTGATTGTTTTATGGGTGTTTGATGCAATTTTTTTATGTATATATGTTTGAGCACTCTGATTTGTATAAGGTTAGGTCCGCACAAAAATTGTTTAAGTGTCTTTTATTTAATTAATTAGCTAGAAATCGCCGATTTTTCATAGCACACACGTGAAGAGCACTAAAACATTATTTTTAAAATTTATTTGGGCAATTAAATTCCATTTTAACTATACTTTTCAATCATTTTTCTTTTTTCTTTCTGTTTTCTTTGTGTTGAGGCGGTGCTCAAACTAGCACCAATGGCCAATTGGTCATTGCCTCCTTTATTGTAGTCATTCTAAAACCTTAGAATCTATAACAGTGGGTTATTAAATACAGCAAAGAACATAGGTGCTGAAGTCATTAAAACTACAAGATTGATACCTACCAAGACTAGGCCAAAGTGTTCTAGAATTTATATAATATCATTCATATTGGCCAAAATCCATCAACTCAAACAATAGAAAGGGCAATATGATTCAAATAATCCATAGTATGAATGCATACGCCCTGTAAAAAGTTAACATTACCGATATGTAATAACAAAGAGAGTGATGTTGTAAGCAGGGGTACAATCCTGTTGCGTCGACTCCATCGGTCGTCTCTTTCTCGGCAAAAAATGTGCTCAATAAAAGACGTTAGTATTTCTTGAATTTATTAAATGTTTATTTATTTATATGTAAAATAGGCACTAGCACATAAACCAGTGACTAAAAGTCGCAACCAACACATAAATTGGGTGGTCTTCGGAGTGAGACTACAAAGGTAGAGATGGGGGCCAAAGACACAGCGATGCATACGCGATGTAGCTACAATTGGTATTTGATCTTACTAAGAATAATGCATTTCTTTTATAGCACAAATAGCGAGATCACCAGTGCATAGTTCGACATAGTGTTAGGTCAGCAAAATACGTCTTTATTGATAACCATAGCAGCTTAATTAACTAGGTTTTTGTTGTTTACTGCTGACCATATCAGATCTACTTATCACTGATGAGTCATCAATATCTATAATCTGGTTACATACTTAATTGACATACATTTCCATTTGTTCTATATTATAATTAATGTTATCTTATTTTATATAATCTAAACACAACCCGTCCGTTGAACACCTGTTCAACGTTATCCAACGTTGACCGCCAATTTGCTCGGGGCTGGGCTTACTGCAGCAGGAGTCGGTATGGGATTGACGATTCTCACGGTTGGCTGCTCTGGACGATTGTATCTTGGGGGTTGTGAGCATCTTCTTATTCCATATACCATCACAAGAACCAATGGTATTGTTAGCGCTACGTAGGAGATGATAACATGGTGAGCGGGCTGGCTGGGGTCTTCTGGCAATTTCCAGTTTTGCTTAGTTTCCAGTTTTCCTTGAATGTTGCTTGATTCGTCTTCAGCCAATGCTGAAGTTGCCAAATCGGACATACGACAATTTTATTGTGTCTGTCGTAGTTACACGGTGACCTGTTATTAGTATAGCAGAACTCCTTGCTGTACACGTCGGGTCTAGAGTTAACAATCCAGTCTTTTTGATAGTAACATCTTGTATATTATCGTCACAGGTCACTGCGAGTTCAATCGGTCTAGTGGTGGCAAAAATCCACTGATTTTTGTGATACATGTCGTACCACACGAATGATCTGTTTGTGTGTTGTATTTGACAAGTTGATGATTTTGTGTTTTTGAATAGCTGGAACTCACAGTTGCTATTAGCTGTAAACGTCGTTTGTTTATCAAAACAAATATATTGCTCGTTGTTGAGCTGATGGCATTGTTCCAAATCGGCTCTTGAGAGCCCAATGCATTGATTCTGCTCCTTGTTGGCAGCAATGATGGGAATTTTAATGTTCAGCCGGATCGGACAACTATATCATAAAGCTCCCATACAAACGCCAAAGTCACGAACAGTGACTTTTCTCAAAAACTTCGTTATTTTTTGAGCTATTGTCGTGAAATTTAATATGGGTTTATTGCACATAAAACGACTATGCCGAATTTGATCAAGATCGGGTAACTATATCATATAGCTTCCATAGGAACAAACGGTGGAAAACAGTGACTTTGTTCAAAAACTTCGTTATTTCCTATGCTAAGAATGTGGGCCATTATTTCGCAAACCTTTTTAGATAAAACATTTTTTCACTTTGATGGCTATAGGTAAGGAAAGAGTTACCAAAAAAGTTGGAAGGGTATACAAACTTTGACGCGGTCCTTTGCCCCGGTCCTCTGGTTTATTTATGTGTATCGCTTCAAGAAGCGATCTACCACGAATGCATGAGCGTGCATTGCCCGACCAGTTATGTTTTGCATTCCAATCGCCACATATGATTTATTTAGAGTTTGACTTTAAATCGCTTATAGTATTCAATAATTTTAGGGCTCTGCGTCCCATTTAACAACTGGTGGGCAATACACAGGAGCAATTACAATTCGCTCATTGGCACCTAGATCAATTGAAACTGGAGCAATTGAATGATCTTCTGAAATGATTTTTAGTGACCCTTTAGCTACCCCTCCCTTTCTGAAAGTAGTTGGATGATGAGGATAATATGTAACAAAACCTTGATTATTTTCAAAGGGTACTGATTGTTGCCGCCTGTAAAGTTAGCAGAGTCAAATCTGGTTTCATTTACCATCATTATATCTATGTTATTATCATTAACGAATTGGGGAAGTTCTAGTTTTTTGTTTCTTATACCCCAAGCATTCCAATAGTATAGTTTGAGTTTGTTGGCAGGCATTACATATTAGCTGCCAATAGGGAAATTATAAGTATTCGTACCCAAGACAGAGGCCAATGATTGAGTGTTTACATTGGTAGATGAACTAGGCATATGCAATGAATTAGCAGAGGCAGTCCCTCGTTGTACAAATTGCTGTTGTTGTTTTGTTTGCTGTTGTTCTTGATGTTGAGGCGGCTGCTGATGCTGCTGCAAATTCTGTAGTCCTTTGATTTGGATGGTAGGTTGACTGATTTGCTGCTGATCCACAGAACTATGTTGCTGCTGATTTTGCTGTTGTTTAATTTGCTGCATATGCAAGTTGACAGCTTGCTTCAAATGTGGTTGATTTTGTTGAGCCTGTGGCTTCTGTTGAATTAAAGTTGCTTGATAGATTTGCGCTTTTGTTGTTGTTGCTTATGTTGAGTTGCTGCTTATTTATACTTTGCTCTTGATAAACATTATTAGTTGGTTTAAATGAGGATTTATCATTATTGATTTTGTTACCATTGCTAGCTGTTCATGAACGGATTGCGTTTATCGATAAGTCAGATGTAGTTATAAGAATCGACACATACATAAGCATAGCACACACACACATATTTTTGCGCTGCTGCGTCAGCGCTTTTTCTCTCTTGGTTTAGTAATAAATTGGCACTCAAATGATTCAGTAGCAAAGAAATACAAAGGGAAATTATCCAACTTAATTTCAAGGTACAGTCCACTGCTAGACCAAATCACTAGCTGTAATTGAACGAGACAATATATTAAGAGTTTTAAGAATGGGTTGTAAAGGCTGTAGCCAGGCATTCTGCCGAGGAAAGGAAGACATATACCTATGATTAGTTGATAGCTGTTGGTTGCGACTTGTAGTAGGTGGTGAGCGAAGTTAACTTAACATATTGGAGCGAGCTAAAGTAAATAATCTTGATGTCTCCACTTTTAACAGTCTTGGTAGTAAGGCAATTAAGACTGTCCAGAAATGGCAAGATAGATGGCACATTGGTAATAAAAATGGCCGGAGGTTTGGGTTTGGTCCTTTGTACAATTTGGTATTGTTGTTCCTCATCGCCTTGTTGTTGATTTAAATGGGTAGCAGTATGGTTGGCAGGTACTTGCTGTTGTTGTGGTTTCGGGCTAGGCCGAACTGATTTAACAGAGAATTATTAACATCAAGTGGGCGCTCTCGTTGTTGTGCAGCGGCTGTTGTAGAAATTTTAGCCATTGGTAGAGGTACAGCGAATCGCTTGTTGTTGTTAGGATTATTTGTAGTAATTTTTCTTTTTTGCTTGCTAGGCAAATCAGAATTAATTATGTCCTCTTTAGGCTCCGGGGTAGTTGTATCATCACTTTTAGCCTTAATAGGCCTTTTTGGTGCGACATTCTGAATTTCGTTACGATTAGTAAGTGGCAGCTCATCAGTTTCCATGTCAATCTCCATAGTTGGCAGATTTGTTTTATGGTTGCTTTCCATTACAGTCCAGAGGGCCAGAGGCAGCAGGAGAAAGATCAGCAACTGGAATTTTCAAATTAGACGAACACGAATTCATCAGTATATTGCGTAATGGGTGTGCTAGAGCAAATCGGTTTATACATAAGAGGAAGCGGGTTGCATTCCACTTTACTCTCAGAGTAATATCCAAAATTAGGCGGGAGTTCCAGAAATTTAAGCGTTTCAATTTGTTTAGGAGAGCAATCGTTTTGTTTGTGTCCGTGTGTGGCACTAGTCGTTATGGGCAGTTCGCAGCTATGTGCTTGGAGAGCACTTGTCAAGGCATTTGAAGTTTTACCGCCTTCCATTGTGTGTGTGTGTGTGTGTATATGTGTTATATATATAAGGGCTGTAAGATAACTTGGGTGTATGAAAACGTGAAAAAATTTTTTCCTTTCCAGCAGAAATCGCCGATTTTTTATAGCACACACGTGAAGAGCACTAAAACATTATTTTTAAAATTTATTTGGGCAATTAAATTCCATTTTAACTATACTTTTCAATCATTTTTCTTTTTTCTTTCTGTTTTCTTTGTGTTGAGGCGGTGCTCAAACTAGCACCAATGGCCAATTGGTCATTGCCTCCTTTATTGTAGTCATTCTAAAACCTTAGAATCTATAACAGTGGGTTATTAAATACAGCAAAGAACATAGGTGCTGAAGTCATTAAAACTACAAGATTGATACCTACCAAGACTAGGCCAAAGTGGTCTAGAATTTATATAATATCATTCATATTGGCCAAAATCCATCAACTCAAACAATAGAAAGGGCAATATGATTCAAATAACCCATAGTATGAATGCATACGCCCCGTAAAAAGTTAACATTACCGATATGTATAAACAAAGAGAGTGATGTTGTAAGCAGGGGTACAATCCTGTTGCGTCGACTCCATCGCTCGTCTCTTTCTCGGCAAAAAACGTGTTCAATAAAAGACGTTAGTATTTCTTGAATTTATTAAATGTTTATTTATTTATATATAAATAGGCACTAGCACATAAACCAGTGACTAAAAGTCGCAACCAACACATAAATTGGGTGGTCTTCGGAGTGAGATTACAAAGGTAGAGATGGGGGCCAAAGACACAGCGATGCATACGCGATGTAGCTACAATTGGTATCTGATCTTACTAAGAATAATGCATTTCTTTATAGCACAAATAGCGAGATCACCAGTGCATAGTTCGACATAGTGTTAGGTCAGCAAAATACGTCTTTATTGATAACCATAGCAGCTTAATTAACTAGGTTTTTGTTGTTTACTGCTGACCATTTCAGATCTACTTATCACTGATGAGTCATCGATATCTATAATCTGGTTACATACTTAATTGACATACATTTCCATTTGTTCTATATTATAATTAATGTTATCTTATTTTATATAATCTAAACACAACCCGTCCGTTGAACACCTGTTCAACGTTATCCAACGTTGACCGCCAATTTGCTCGGGGCTGGGCTTACTGCAGCAGGAGTCGGTATGGGATTGACGATTCTCACGGTTGTCTGCTCTGGACGATTGTATCTTGGGGGTTGTGAGCATCTTCTTATTCCATATACCATCACAAGAACCAATGGTATTGTTAGCGCTACGTAGGAGATGATAACATGGTGAGCCGGCTGGCTGGGGTCTTCTGGCAATTTCCAGTTTTGCTTAGTTTCCAGTTTTCCTTGAATGTTGCTTGATTCGTCGTAGCTTAGCTGCATCTGTGAATTGTGTTGTTGTTGGCGCTACTTTTGTTGGGCCAATGCTGAAGTTGCCAAATCGGACATACGACAATTTTATTGTGTCTGTCGTAGTTACACGGTGACCTGTTATTAGTATAGCAGAACTCCTTGCTGTACACGTCGGGTCTAGAGTTAACAATCCAGTCTTTTTGATAGTAACATCTTGTATATTATCGTCACAGGTCACTGCGAGTTCAATTGGTCTAGTGGTGGCAAAAATCCACTGATTTTTGTGATACATGTCGTACCACACGAATGATCTGTTTGTGTGTTGTATTTGACAAGTTGATGATTTTGTGTTTTTGAATAGCTGGAACTCACGGTTGCTATTAGCTGTAAACGTCGTTTGTTTATCAAAACAAATATATTGCTCGTTGTTGAGCTGATGGCATTGTTCCAAATCGGCTCTTGAGAGCCCAATGTATTGATTCTGCTCCTTGTTGGCAGCAATGATGGGAATTTTAATGTTCATGATTACAATCCCATGAGTTCCAATTGCTAGAATGGGTACCAGGTTACACAGTTGCACTGCCTGCGTTGCCACTAATGGAAACGTGACCTTAAATATCACATGATTGTTTGCGATTGTGCCTTCATTAAGCCATATAATTGCAAGACTTCGTTATCTGGAACTGGCAAATCCAGTGCATTGCCTTTACCGCATTGTCCTGGACCTTGGTCATGTCGTTCATTTGTTGTTCCATTAGTTTCATCTGATTTTCAATCGTGGCTTCGTCTCGCTTAATGATATTTATCGTTGAGTCAATTACAAATGTCTGGTTTTGCAGCAAGTTAAATAAGTAGCTTTCATTTGATTTAACTTTTCGTATGTTGCCTGACATCTCTGTTGTATACTTTGAGTCCACCACCCCAAATAAGCCATTCGCAATGTTCCGAATTATATCTAAAGGCGGAGGGCGATAATTTCCTGTCCGTAGCTATGAGTTGACATGCTCGAAGTGCCTCTGCATTGAGGTGCATGCGTCTGGAACCTTCATTAACACGCATATTTCTGAAACCTTTACTACTCCGTCTGAAAATGTCTTCAGGTCGGCCCAATATGGTTCGAGATCGTAAAATGACACAATAGTCCAGTCAGACGTTGCCATCCTTCCTGTGTCAATACTTTCATAGTATATGCCTGGTTTGGGGTTGAATCGAGTTATATTAGTTCTTTGAACAAATGCTATAGGAAGTAACAACAGTATTAGGCAGATCGTCATTGCCAACGGTGGCAGACCGATCGACAAACGTCTTTTTGTCTCTGGGTCTGCGGTGTCCTCGATACCAGGGTCTTCTTGGGAATTCAATTCTGTGTCATCTGTGTTGGGATCGTCTAAATTTGGCGTTAACGGACGAGAGTTCAGCACTGCTTCAACATTGACAATGACGGTAAACAGTTGTTCGAACGTTAAGTTTGCTGTCGATACGTTTTTCAACAGTAAATGCTTAGCGGACTTTTCCGCAGTTTTCCATTATCCTCCGAAATGTGGAGACCGTGGTGGTATGAACTTAAATTGTACTTCTTTTTGATTGCAAAATTCCTTGACACTACCTGCTGCCGTTTCTGAGTGTATTGTAACGGTCAGTTCCTTAAGTTGGTTGTTTGCTCCAACAAAGTTTGTTGCATTATCGCAGTATAATGTCTGGCATCTTCCTCTGCGCCCAATAAAGCGCTGAAGCGCGCCCACAAATGAGGAGGTGGACAGGTCTCCGACATAATCCAAGTGTACTTGTTGTGTTGGTTGCAAAGCATACAAATACTGCAATGTAAGTGTCATTTTACATTCTTATGTAATTGCTTATTTGTACAAGTACTTGACCCGATGGGAGTTTATTTTCGACTCGATCCTAAAATTGGTCAAGTGTAGCACAAATAAGAATAAGAAATAAATCGAAGTCGCCTTTTGATTAGTGTTTTAACAATAGTTTTTTTTATTTGCAATATACCTATTCTTTTACACTGATAAATGCCACAACAGTGGAACCAATTTTTTAGAGTTTCTTTTCTTTGTCTCAAAAATTGCTCACCATTTCCAAACTATATACTCTTGCGTACCACCTGGGTTACTGACCGAGTAAACTAGGTCAGATATTGCTGACGCCAGGGAATGCAACACAGTTTATGAGTTGATCAAACTTTTTTTTTATATATAAAATATCAAAGAAGCTAACATCGGCTATGCCGAAGTTTATATACCCTTGCAGTCCTTGGTAATAATAATTTTACATGTTTGTTTTCTGCAACTTAATTCATCAATATACAAACAAAACAATTTTACTCTCTATTTTACAATTTGTTCTTCTTCCCTCAGTCCCAAAGCAAAGCAACGCACGCATACACATACAGTTTATGTAACGTTGCGTCTGTGTGTGTATGCATGTACTCTGTTGATGACGAAAGACGTAGTAGACAGCAAGCAGCGCTGCCGGCAGTGCTGGGAGCAGAGCCGATTGTTATATTGACTGTTACTTGTGTTATATTTATCCGATCACATTCAAGTTTTGGGATCTGGGGTTTTATATCCAATATTATCACATATGTAAATTTCATAGCATACTCCAATTTTTATGAAAATGTTTCTTCTAGTTCTTCTAGAGCTCTATGATATAGTGGTCCGATCCTGATGGTTTTCAAACTTTATTTTTCCCGGGTAATAAAAAACCCCGAAAAAAATTTCAGCCCCATAGCTCTTAAGACGGCTGAGTAAAACGCATACGCACAGACGGACAGAAGGACAGACGGACATGGCTATATCAACTCAGCTTCTCATGCTGATCAAAAATATATATACTTTATGGGGCCGTCTCCTTCTGTGCCTTACAAACATTTGACCAATTTTATAACACCCTCTGCAAGGGTATAAAAATAATGTATTTTCAATCGCAAAATTTGTGTCTGGGTCCCTCTCTGGGTCCCTCTCATATTTTATGTTATGTTCTTCTTCTATTTCTACAATATCTCTGAAATAAAATGTATAGTTTCCTAGTTTTGCGTATTCTTCTTCATAATTTATCACATGCTTTTAGGAAATTTCTGCCTATCAACATGTAATATTTATTTGAAAATTTATGGATATAAAATTATTGTTCTGTCGGACAAAGTTTGCTGGGTGCAAGAGAAATTATTTCTTTTAATTCTACTGCTCCTTCAATCATGTGTGTTTTGGAATCTCCTAAATGGGTTTTGAAATTAAAAAAGTTTTCGGACATTATGTTTATTGAAGATCCTGAGTCGACTACACATCTCAAAGGTTTATTGTTCATTGTTAGTCTGATGAAGGACTTGTCTCTATCTTCTTCCGATTGTCCCGAGGCATTCTGATGAAAATTTTCTGATGTGTCCATTTTGCTAATTCCACTATTACTTTCTCTTTGCCTTTTTGTAGGCTGGTTTGGTTCATTATTTTTTGGATAGTTATTTTGCTGTTGATGATTGGATTTTGAGCCCTGCCAATATTTATTTTTTGTTGAAATTCTTTCAAAAGTTTTTGTACTATTTTGAACAGAAGATTTTCCACTTTTTATACCATACACCCATAGTGTGAAATGGTATATTAAAGTCGCCAAAATGTATGTAACAGTATATATATATATACACAAAGTATATATATTCTTGATCAGGATCAACAACCGAGTCGATCTAGCCATGTCCGTCTGTCCGTCCGTCCGTCTGTATGAACACGCAGATCTCGGAGACTATAAAAGCTAGAGCCATCAAATTTGGTATGCAGACTCGTGTGTTATGTACAGTTATCGAGTTTGTTTCAAATTTTTGCCACGCCCCCTTACGCCCCCAGAATTTACATAAAACTGATTTTCTTAAAAACTAAGAAAGCTACCGACATTAAATTAGGTATGTAAGCTAGCCTAATAGACGCGCAAATATTGACTATTTAATATGTTGCCACGCCCATTAACGCCTCCATAATTTAGTAAAAACCGATTGGCTCTTGCAATTTTACCATCGCGATCAAATTTGGCAGACTAATAAATCTTATCTATTTCTATCATACTACCAAATTTGATTGAAATCGGACTAGAAACATACAAAATATACGTATGAACGTATTTTGCTACGCGATTCATAAGGGCAGAATTGGCGGTTGCCTAGCGGCGGCGCTAGAGTGCTCGTGTGTTTGTAGAGTGAGCGAGATAGCATATGGTAAGCTTGTTTGCGATAATATAGGATGATTTGTCTTCTAATTCTGTTACAAACTTACGAAGGTTTCCTGTATAGTTGGTGTAGTAGAGGCGTCGAAGAAGATCGCCTCTCCAGTGAGCAGTGAGCATCAATATACAAACAAAACAATTTTACTCTCTATTTTACAATTTGTTGTTCCCTCATTCCCAAAGCAAAGCAATGCACGCATACACATACAGGTTATGTAGCGTTGCGTCTGTGTGTGTATGCATGTACTCTGTTGATGACGAAAGACGTAGTAGACAGCAAGCAGCCGGGTAATAAAAAACCCCGAAAAAAAATTTCAGCCCGATAGCTCTTAAGACGGCTGAGTAAAACGCATACACACAGACTGACGGACGGACGGACAGACGGACATGGCTATATCAACTCAGCTTCTCATGCTGATCAAGAATATATATACTTTATGGGGTCGGAACCGTATCCTTCTGTGCGTTTCAAACATCTAATCAATTTTTTTAATACCCTCTGCAAGGGTATAAAAATTCTAATATAAAAGCATTTATGTAAGAGGCTACACAGGCACATAGCTGCGAACTGCCCATAACGACTTGTGCCACACTCGCACAGAATCAAAACCATTGCTCTCCTAAACCAATTGAAACGCTTAAATTTCTGGAACTTCCTCTTAAATTTAGATATTACTCTGAGAGTAAAGTGGAATGCAACCCGCTACCTCTTATGTATAAACCGGTTTGGACGGATGGACAGACGGAAAGACGGACAGACGGACATGGCTATATCGACTCAGCTTCTCATGCTGATCAAGAATATATATACTTTATGGGGTAGGAAACGTCTCCTTCTGTGCGTTACAAACATCTGACCAATTTTATAATACCCTCTGCAAGGGTATAAAAACAGACGCAAAAAGTAATAAAAGATTGGGTAATGGGCAGAAGGCTGGTTACCATGTAGAAGCAAATGCACATTTATAATATGTTTAAGACGGGAAAAATTTTTTAGTTAGATTAACTTAAATAATAAACATATTGAGATTTATGAAAGAGAAAATTTGGATTAAACCTGGACAAAAGTACATAAATTTTAATTTGTGCCAAGGTTTTTTTGATAGTCTGGTTAACCACAGGTCGGAAATGCGATAGTCGTCCGAGTTGTGCAGGGTAGCTCTGATAATGTGTACAGCGGTTGGAGTTGGCTGTACAATTGAAGATTATGCGCGTGAAGAGGACGCCGAGAATCAAAGAACGTCGTCTAACGCTGGGTGAGTGAAGTACTGAAAGAGAATTTGGTGTTTAGTTGTTTTTTGTTGTGCAGCTGGGAGCTGATCTTTTGTCAAGTGAGTATGTTTTTCTTTGATATATTGAGGTAAGAAATTCTTTGCTTTCACAATCGCTCTATTGTATTTGCAATTGTCTTACTATATTATTGCAAGCAGCAGTAAAAGTTTTTGGCAGTTGGGAGCAGATAGCATGTAAAGTTGTCAGAACCCCCGCGACCATAGCATATATATTATTCGCTACGTCACGACGGTCCTACATTTATACGTTGCTATAAATTCATCATGTACATATATAGCAAAAGTTTTGTGAAAAGTGTAAGTTTCTTGTTGGCAACAAATAGCAAGTGAAAACTCAAGGCTATCCCGATTTGATCGTTTGAGTTAGCTGCCCAGATCAGGACATCATTTGGCCAAATTGTTTTTGTTTATGTGAAGCAGCTTAAGCACGGGGCTGATTTGAGCCGCAGTACAAGTAATGCTCGGTAGAAGTTCAAATCCAGCAACAAAATACGAACTGAACGCAATGAAGTCATAAGATTAGAACAACAACAATCACGCCGTTTCACAGTCAATAGACGAAGAACAAATGGATTTTCGTTTTTAACAATGCCACCAACCAGACGTATAGACAAGTTAAAGAAATGTTCGAGCAAATCAAACTGATGAGTGATGCGAAATTTTATGTTTAATCCCCACAGAGCTGCACAAATGAGTATTGTGGGTCCACATTGCATGGCATTGAAATTGAAAAATGAAGGCCCTGGATTGTGTAGCGACAGCCGCCAAGTCAAATTGAGGCCATTGGTACCGCCACCAGAGCTACTACGTTCATTGGTATCTGGAATTGATCCAGATTCTTATCATTTTTTGACTCATATCCAGCAGTACAATAATTGGTTTCAAATGACATCATTTGGGACAACAAAAGTTATTCGAGACAATTTTATGCCTACTTTCAAAGTAAGTAATTGTAATGGTAACCAATTTTTTTTTCAGTTTTACTACCTATGGCAAAGAAGTTCTTTAGGTCTTCTATCTATAGCTGTCATGGAAGGCTGTTCAATGTCAAGGTTTAAAGTAGTTTTCAGTTGAAATGATGTAAAGTATTGTGCCAGTATTTTGCTAGCCACATGGTTTGCTAACCACATGTGCTATACAATACAAATATATCATCGAACAGGTTAAGGCAATAAGGATTGCCAGTGCCTAATCAAGACTAATAATTTTTGCAAATATACTTTATGAGCAATTCAGCAAGAGAAGTCGAAGTGTTGTGTGCGTTGCGCACACAACAACTCAGTGAAAAGATACATTGTGGAACAACTTCAAACATTTTTCCATCAACACAATGAATTAGTTGCATTATTCACAAATGCATTAGACCACATGCCGTCTGATAATCACAAAATTATTATCAGAGCCGATAAGGTACCTGCAGGACAACATGCTGGACGTTTTAATGTGCCAACAATTGATGAAGTGGCTATTGTCGTTGTGGGTGAAAATTTAGAAAACCGAGACATTGTTTTATATCGGCGGAACGATCAGCTTCAGCGTGTGTCTGAAACACATCGATCATATGATGCCTTACTAATATCCTATCTTATATTATTATCATAACACAAAAAATTGTTTACAGGTGCTGACACGAACAAAAAAATTAGTTCTACATCATCGGGATACATTACATTCCCTACCAATTTTTGTAACTTTTGTGAATCAAAGACCGAACTCATGGAGATGGTTTTCCCAAACATAGCTCAAAATTACGTAAATCACGATTTGTTAAGCGAACGAAATGAATTTTCAGATTCAAGAGAAAATAGCTGGCGAATCGAAAAATTTCAAATCAGTTTATTCCGTTACTAATGATGATGACATTATTTGACAACATTGTCAATTATCCAACAGAATTTTTAAATTCGCTGGAATTACCCGGCTTACCACCTCATAATTTGAAAGTAAAAATCGGATCAGTAATTATTATGTTAGGAACATAAACCAGCCCCATCTGTGTAATGACACCCGGCTTGAGGTGAAAAAATTATTGAACAATGTCATCGAAGCAACAATTTTAAAAGAGAACTACAAAGGCGAAGATGTTTTAATCCCACGCATCCCTATGATACCGAACGACATGCCATTCAGCTTTAAGCGTTTACAGTTTCTAGTGCGGCTTGCATTTGCAATGTCAATAAATAAATCGCAAGGGCAGTCGCTAAGTCTATGTGGCATCAACGTACGAAATCCATGTTTTTCACATGGCCAATCATATGTCGCCTGTTCCCGTGTCGGAAAACCAACAACATTATTTATTTACGCGCCAGAAAATAAAACTAAAAATATAGTTTATCAAAGCATTAGAGTAGACAGAAGCAGTGAAGAGTACATTAGTGTTTAAATGAATCCTAAGAAATAAACTATTATGAAAATATATATTTTGTTTTTTATTTCATTAAAAATTAGTAAAGTTATTTTCATGTGTAGCGACACCAGGGAATTATGGAGGATTCAGTGCAAATTGAATAGATACTCATACCTAAGATAGGTCAGCTATCCAAAATAAAGTAGTGCATCATTGCAACGCTAAGGCGGTACATACATACTTATAATAAGTAAGCTATTTTTGATCTACACTAGAAACTACTAGAAAATTATTTATATGGCAAAACAACGTTTGCCGGGTTTTCTTTGCAACGCTAAGGCGGTACGAAGTTCGCCGGGTCATCTAGCATAATCATATTTATATAAATGTATAGAGTTTTAAATTGGTGTCTTTTGCCAATTTAGTATCATAGGAGCATATAAGAGAGTACCTGTAAATTATACAAATTTATCGATTAGAGGACTTGCCAATAATCAGGTCAGGTTTTTATCCGAGTGCTTGTTACTCAGTTTAAACATCATTTCTGCCATGCGTTTAAGTTGAGTCATAAGAATGTTTATTTGCTGCATAATAGGCTCAAGTTGTTGTTTGAAGTTTTTAATATTTTCTATGGCCTCCCAAAGTTGGTCTGCCGTTGGGCAGTTTGTTGTTGCTGCCAAATTCGTAGGTTGAGAGATTGCTGGTCAATCTCTATATTATTGAGATCATCAGCATGTTTCTTGCACGTGGCCAAAGAATTGAGAGGCTGCTGCTGCTGCTTCATGTTTAATGGCTGTAATTTACGTTTCAGAATTTTAGGCCTCCATTTGTTTGTTGTGGCCGTTTGATGTTGATAGAGTTTTAGTTGCCGTTGCTGCTGCTGCTGCTTTGTCTTGTTAATAAGAACCAATGGGGACAATTGTTGTTGTGGATTGGCTAAAGACGTATTGTAGAAATTAAAAAGATTTGCTTGTTGTACTCGGTGTTGACGGATTCAGAATGAATCGTCTCTCTTTATTTAATAATGGACTTAGCCTAAAAGTGAATAATGAGGTTTGGAGTTCTGTCGCCCAGAGTAGCGGCAGAACGCGAGTATATAGCATGCCATATGTATTTGTATATATGTATATATATGTACTGATGGTACATACTCAAGAAGTGCTTACGGTAGCGTTCTCACGCTGCGGCCAGTCCGCATAAGTGGCGGATCTTATTACTGCACTTATGTATATTTGTTATTGTATAAGCATAGCAACAAAGTGTTGTTATGTTTATAGTTGGGCATACGACCACTTGTTACTCTACAATACAGTGGGCATATGCTCATTTGGCATACAACATACTACACCTCCCTTATTTAAAAAATAACGTAATTATTTTTCCCTATACTAATGACCTCAAATGGTCCTATAGAAGAAGATTCTAATTTATGACCTGTTTCATTCTTTAAATAAACTTGGTCTCCTATTTCTATTTTAAAATCTAATATTTTCCTATCATTTATTTCTTTTTGCTTAATTTTATTTTTTTCTAAAAGTATTCGAGCTCTCTTACACGCGTATTCTAATCAAAACTTAACTTCTTTAGAATAGTCTTCTTCTATATTATATATTGGATCTACAGTATTAACGCTATTAAATTGTATTGGTAGGTTACTTTGTCTAATAAATACTAGTTCATATGGACAATAATTATGTGTTACTGATGGTGTTGTGTTAAAACAATTCACGAAATACTGTAACCATATGTCCCAATCAGTTTTATCTACTGAAATATATGAAGGAATGTAGTAATGTCTGGTGGTGGTGTGCTGTAGTCGTTATGTTGTCTATTTTTAAATACTTGCACAAGTCATTTAGAATGGAATTTTTATATTCTGTTCCCATGTCCGTAATGAACGTCTTCATTAAACCGTACTTCAGAATAAAAGATTCGAATATGGCCTTTGCTACAGTTGTTGCACTTTTGTTTGCAACAGGAATTGCTACTAAATACTTTGTCAGGTCACATATTAAAGTGATTGCGTATTCATTCCCATTTTTCGAACGTGGTAGTGGACCAATCGTGTCTACTATCACTCTGTCAAAAGCATATTGTGGAGTTTTCATAGGTGAACTTGTATGTTTCGTTGTTTTCGACGTTTGGCATGTTGGATATTTACTTATGTAATCTTTTACATATTTAGTCATGTTTTTATTATACGCTTGCAAAAAGGGTATATTAATTTTGGTCAGAAGTGTGCAACGCATAGAAGGAAGCATTTCCGACCATATAAAGTAAATATATTTCTTGAT